>NW_026962012.1:11811526-12070654 GCF_032445375.1 Bacillus rossius redtenbacheri | reverse complement strand
GTGCAGCCGGCGTTCATCGATTTATTAGACATTGTCACGTCAAAAATAAGTTTATTTAACAATGGTTTCACATAAGTCAAAATTTTAATATTAAAGTTGTCATCAGCTGTCAAAATTATTTTATGAATATTGAAATCATTTTGTAAACACTGATATAACTACCTAATGTAATTATGTCTGACTTGTTCTCAGTATACACCACGGTTTCCCCACCGCGAAGTTACCGTGCTCGGACACGAGTATAAAGCTATCATCTGAAAATGTTTCATTGCAGTAAACATTTGCAGCGATCAAGAGTCAACATTTTTGTAAAGTCAGTATCCATTAGACGTCTGAAAATTCAGCTATCTGACCCGAGCAGATAACGATAGCCAGCCAAAAAGACCAGCGACAAAGCCGTAATTAATACCCGAAAGGGAGAACGAGTGACGACTTTTGATAAGAGCCAGATCATGTGCACAGAACTAAAAGAAGGAGATCGGAAAAAGAACGAACTAATGAACTGAGGAGCGAGGGATCTGGGAACTAGTTCGCGTAGTTCGTCTGTGGGAGCGCTCTTCCGAACTAGTTCGTTCGCGAACTACATCAAGTCTAGTCAGTTCCAAGCAGAGACGTTCCAAGTACTGATCTGAACTACGAAGACCGAAGAGAAAGGGAGTACATATACACACTGAACTAGCTAGTTCAAAGACATAGATAGTTCACACAGTAAGTTTATTTAATTGCGTAGTTAGGCTGTCGGTCATTATTTTCGTTTCGTTCTTTCTTGCGCAATGATGTATCGTTTGACGATCGTGAACTCTTAATTTTTATCTAATATTCTTTAGACATTTACATTACATATTGACATTAAAAAACGTGTCACGTAAATAAGTGTAATTACGTTAAATTTCAGATAGCCTATACAACCTGAAATTAAACTTTCATTACACATAGACCACACATTACAAAACTACACTAAAATTTAAAGAAACACAATAAAACTTACCTAATACGAAAAAAAATCAGTTTAGGTTGTCACAGATGAGAAAACACTATACCATTATTTTGTTTTGTAAACATGTGAAAATAAGCACTTTACTTGCAGAAAATAAATTAATACACATTCAAAAATGTAAGAAGTGTGTGAAAGAAAAACAATATGATAGTCGCTCATTTGTAATGGGAGATATTGTTTACAAGCATCGGATTACTGTGTGCCTCTTTTATTTATAGAAAAAGAAATGCCCATAAAACAAAAAGTCTGTAACGATTGTGTTGGTGTAATGTATGGAATATTTTGTTTAAACATTGGAACCCGCGATACAGTCCGCGACCGATGTAGTTCAATAGAACGGTTCCTAAAGAACTAGTCTTTGAAGTGACTAGTTCCGAACGAACTAGTTCGTTCCAAAGAACTATATTTCCCATCCCTAGAACGAACTATCTGTGACCTGTCTTCTTTGAATTCGAGATGGGAGCGGACGAACTAAAAGAGCGACCTAGTTCGCCAAGGAGCTGCGAACTAAAAGGAGCGCTCCCGGTCGCGAACTATTATGCGCAAGTCTATTGGCTATATTATTTATATTTTAGTTTTACATACTGCCAACTTAACATGTGTGACCACATAGCAAAGAAGACGAACACATTTTTAATAAACAAAACACGAATTAAATTTTATAATCATAATATCGGCAGAAATATTACTTTTTTTTTTTTAGTAAATCCGTGTTACAATCGGCGCAACGTTACAATAATAAATTAACGGTAGCGTTATATTTGTGCGCATGTTTGCGACTGATACGCCACCAATCACAAAATGGCATTTAAAAAAACTTTGCTCGACTAATTTTAGGAAGTATAGGTTGGCGAACATGAATTTTTTTTCCGTGTTTGTTTACACTATTACGTTCGGCGAGATTGCGTTTTGTATAATTGTTTGCTATCCAAGTTAAGTGGCAAGTTAAAATTAATTATGAAGTATAAAGTATTTTATAAAGTGTAACTATTCAATACAAATACAAAAGCATGTATTGGTTGGAAGTGCCAGCTTGCGATTGGCCGGCAACGTAACGGCGTTAGTGTTGTAGCAATAATCTTTAAATGTATTATATTTGTTATGGGAACGTTTATTGTAATGTTGCGCCAATTGTAGCACGGCCTTACACTTCCCATAAGTGAAAGTTTTCAAAAATGTTCTAATGATTGTGTGAAACCCTAACCTTCGCGCCAACAAGCCTAAATTATATTCAATGTTTTTTATTGACTCGTGAATGCTACAGGCCGCAGCTAACTCGTTCGGTTCAAAATAAGGTAAATATGTAGTTGAGCGGTATTTGCGAAAAAAAAATGTTAAAAATCTGAAAATACTTTTATTATATGCTCTTTAAATTCCTCTTTTCATTAAAGCCGGCGGATATAAGAAATTCCAAATACTTTAGGAGATATCGAATTTTTTAATTTTCACAGTTGGGCGATATTTGTTAAATAAAATTTAAAAATTCCGAAAATACTTTTATTCTATGCTCTATACCTCAACTATTGAATTGTATTATATCAGTTAAGAATTTAACCTAAATGAATTATTTGTATTAATACTTGTATTTTAAATATATTTGATTAAGTGGGCCATGATATAACAAGACAACCATCTAAGGACTCTTAGCAATAAAGTGCAAATATTCAAGCTCGACTTAAGTGTCAAAGATTCAAATAAAAATTCAGACTCGAATCGACTCGACTTGAATTTATGATCTACAAACTCGACTCGAATCGACTCGAACTAATTATTGTAAAATTCGACTCGACTCGACTCGACTAAAAAATTTGCAGGTTCGTACATCTCTAGTAATGACTTCTAGTAATTTGAGAATAGTGAAGTGTTGATTTTTATTTTTTGTCTGATGGTGAGTTGTAGTATTAATTTTGAGTTTTATTGTAAAAAAAATATTGTGTATGGATTTGAAATGAAAACATGAGGTTTGTTGGGCTTTTGAATTGTAAGAAAACCCATTTGTAATGGAGAGTTATGTGCTCCTCACAGTCACAAGATCATGATACTTTGGTTCATGGCCAGTGAAGACTTATTGGTAAGGACAAGATTTAATGTTGTTTCTTTTAAATCAGTTTCGTATTTATTCATAAAAATTGTGTTTTATTCAATAAATATGAAAATAAAATACTTATTTATACGAATTAAACCAATATAAATGTAATTTTAGTTGACAAATTATGCACTTATACAATAAAACCATTAGTAATAAGCATGTCTAAAACATAATTTGAAAAATACAATTAGATCAGCAAATTTTTGTGTCTGAAAAATGTGCCGACTTCATTAATGTAGACACTTTTTACTAATAGGAGATGCAAGATCAGACAACATAAAACTAAATTTTTTTCCAAACCACTTAATTTATACATTTTGGTATGAAAGTCATCAAAAGTAAATTACATTCAATGAATTTTTCACATCAAAAGATAACATTTTTATAATTTAAGTTAAATACTTTCAAATATCTGATCCAGCTATGTTGTTTATTAACTTGCATTTTGGATTATATGTTGTATTGTATTGACAGACTTTATGGTGTTCTTTCGGTTCTATCCCAGTTCACTATATAATTTTGTAGCTACTTATTGGTAATAGGGGAAACAGTAAGAAAGGAACTCTTAAGAGATTAGTTTTTGGGATCCCTCAGGATAAAGAAAGTGTTATGGTGTCGGAAAAACCACAGCATTTGTTATCTCCTTTACTAGCATACAGTGAAAAATGATAGGTAGTTTCTTTCTTTCAGATGCAGCAATATTTATGTTTTCTATACAGAGATTTATAGATATTGTAATTCTATTTTTTATATAATGATTGTAACTTTTGTGTTTTACTGTTAAGTTAAGAATGGTAAAAGAAATGCAGAAGGCTCATTATACAGTATTTTCCAGCATATAAGCTGACACAGCATTTAACACGAGATTATATTTCCAGTAATGAAAAGTGGAAACCAAATTTGCACCCACAGTAATACATGAGGCCAATTGGTCTTGTTGGGCATCGAAGTTGAATAACCTTGAGTATGCACAGACAATCTAAATTTTGTGTGGCATTTTATGATATTATCTAGGGAAGCAGTAAAAGAGACTGGTTTTGTTTTTCTGTCTCTCAGATAAGAATCTAGGATTAGACAGCCATAATGGATGGAGAAGGCAGTTTTTTTTTTTTGTGTTTACTGCACTCTAGCATAAAGATGAGGGAAAAAGTCGTTGCTAGAAGCTTGTAAATCAGCAGTTTCACATACTAAAGAAGAGCAGTTAAAGTGAGGAGATAATTTTAACTGACATATCATGGACCCAGCAAGACACCACAAACTTGAAGCAAACGTGTCTTTATTCAATTTTACTCATTTATTTATTAATTAATGTAAATACTATAGCCACAGTGAAATAGGTGGATCACCTTCCTGGTGAAATAATAATGATGTTTCTGTGCTGGAATTTCTTTTCAGCCACATACAGGGCCACAGTGGTCATTTTATGAAAGTCCATAATTAGCTGTTCAGTGTTTACATTACTTGAAAATGTACATATTATAGTCAAAGCTTGTTAAATCATGTTCTTAGTGACCTAATAAATATATTTATTTTGAAGTTTAAAACATTTCAGCCATTTGCAAAGTACTATTAAATCATATTCCAGCAAAATTTTGGGATATATTTAGTTGTTCGATGTTGACCTTAAACAGCATTGTTAATAGCGTAAAGAATGCGGTGTACATCTTGATTTTAACTAAGTTGCTTTTGAATTCTACGGCATTAAAAAAGATACCATATTGTGAAGAAAGCATGGCTTACAAGAACATCAGTACTGCTGGCGGGGAAGGTATTTGTAGTTGTTGATACACAAGGGTGGGCCTACTCAATGCGACAGCAACACTAGTTATTACGCAACACTTGGTTTCATACATGAAGCTATCAAAACTTGCAGAAAATTATATTGTATACCCCTGAAAATATGTTTAATATCCATGTCTTTAGCTTACAAAAATAAACTACAAATTGTGTTTGATAGAATTATTGGTGATTTGATATACCTACTAAATAATTTTGCAGAGAATAATATTCAAAATGTTTGTTTACATATTATTTAAGGGGAATTTTTGGTGGTGTTGTGTAGTGTCATTAATATTTTCATTCAAGTGCAATTCAATTTTTGTTATAATTAATTACTTTTATATACATACGCAAACAAATATTAAAAAAGTTCTAGGTGTGCAGAATTTCTGTAATCACTTAAGACTGCAAATATTAATGACACTTTGTAAATTAATAGTACGTATAGCAGTTTAAATTCTGTGAGAAATTTTTGTCTGATTATATGATATATCATATGTCATTTTATATGAAATATTCAGAAAAAACAATTGGTTTACAGCTACAGTTAAATTGTTTCATACTTTTTGATTAGTAGACATAGTTTACAATCTGTTCAAATAAATTTATGCCCATTGAGACCATGCCTACAATGGACATAAAATGTTAATGGTTTGTTTTATTCTAATTAATATTTAATGATAATGACACATTTAAAAGAAAGTTTCACCCATTTAGTGTGTAAACATTTTAGTTAATCAAATTAGTACACACTTTTTTTTGTATACAGATTATTTAATATTTTAAATTTGGCATGCATTTTTTGATAATACATAAGGGTTTGTAGACAATTTTGCTATACGTTTTATAACACAGTATTTAGTTAAGTTTGTTTCTGGAATGAGTTAATCCCTATAGAATGGAAATATTTAGCATCCAATGAATGTATTATCAACAATTTTTTATTCTTATCTTCTTATGATATAACTAAACCTCAAAATTCCAAGTACATTATATACCATATTATTGAATGAAATGAAAATGTTTGACTATAAGGGTGTCTGCAGATACCTAGTGAACCAATTTAAGGACTTTTCAGGGCCTTAATACAATTATTTTACAACTTTTTTTATATGTGAAATGGTAATTTTTAAATTACTTTAAGTAGAACGAAACATATTATGAAATAAATGTAACACTCCAAGGAAATATGCTGATATCTATGTTAGGAAATTAAAACCTTTTCAGAGCAAATGTGATCAACTTTATGCAAAATTACTAGACTACCAAATATAATACCAGCTCCTATACAGTAAATTAGGTAGTTTAAAAATTACAGATGTTTGAAAATAATTTAATATTTATAAGCTAAAATAATAACGGAATATATTTCTAAAGTTGCTTCAGACAAAGATTAAATTCTCAAAATAGATGCAATATCTTCCTTGGTACAATTCGTAATACACTGAACTTAAGCGGGTGTTATATGATATTTGCAGTAGGGAAGTGTGTTACATGTAGCTTTGGCTAAATGGCATATTCGTTTTATAAACATATGTTTTTGGGATGAGACTAATTTACAATGCACATTTTAGCATTGTGACATAGACTTTGACATCAATAAAGTTTGAGATTTGGTGATTGCAGCATAGCAGCTGTTCGTTTCTCAGTAGTATGATTGTTGTGGGAAATTTGTGTACTTACTGAAAAATTATGAAGTGTGACAGTTTTAAGTGGAATTAAAACTTTGAACTATAGAAAAGGTTGTTCAAGTATGGCAAATGTAAGTGATTAGAATGCATATCCCAATGTATTGAACAGCAGCTATTTTTCATAAAGAAATAAATGTAGTTCTATTATTGAAAAATAAAATCACTATCCATAACACTTAATGCATAATAATGCTTTTCAATGAAATTGTAACCCACCCATAGTGAAATTATAACCCATCCATAATGAATGACATTTTTTTCTTGTATAATGGGATTGGTAGTCATCTTAAGTACTATTTATTCTAAAATGGGACAGCCATAATATTTGGGATGATTTAGAATAACCTTCACGTAGGTATACTGTAATGTATAGTTACATACATTAAAAATGCAAAAACATAAAAAGTGAACAGTGTGTGTAATCTTATTAACAACCCTGTAGCAACGTTTCTTTTCTACCACTGCAAAAAAGGTAATTTTCGGACTGTGCAGCTTTTTTATAACGGTAAAAAACGGGAAACATGGTTTTCACACACTGCACACATCCCTAAATTTACCCTGAAGAGATGGTTTCTTAATTCCTACTGGTTCGTGAAAAATAACAGTTTCAAGCTTACATTACAATAACTGTGTTTTCACACTGCGGCCGCCAGTCATTGCTTAACCGTGATTGTGTATCTCTTTGTTTAGCACAACTGTAGCCAACTATGGAGAATTAAAAGTACGCTAGTACTTCTGTTTCATATATGAAGTTTATTCCTGGATCCTGAAGGATTGATCCTGATGGCATGATCCTGTTGGCTTGGTCCTGTGGTACATGATACTTGCTGTATTAATCCAGTAAGTCGGGAGATAGCGTACATAAAAACAAAACATTGTCATATAATAATGAATTATAATCGTAAATCGAATAAAAATGATTTTTTTAACCTACAATAATAATTCTTTGTTATTTCACAATTTCCTTCATCTGCAGGATCTTTCGACATACTGAACTAAAACAGCAAGCATCATGTACCACAGGACCAAGCCAACAGGATCATGCCATCAGGATCCAGCTTTCAGGATCCAGGAATAAACTTGGTGAGATAAAACACCAGCCATATATAACACAGAATATTATGTTTGTAATTACAGAATTCCCTGGAAAGACTGCAAAATTCAATGTGTCAGCTACTTCAGTGCAGAACACGTATTTCTCACAGAAAATGAACGACGTTAACAATTCAACTCAAATTTTTGCTCCCATTAGACTCGTTCTTTACAATGTGACTCAAAATAATAAGAACTTTAAATGCAATGTAACAAAACAAACATTTTCTAATACAATTACTTGTACTAATCAAAAAAACAAACATGAAATATCAGCATTGAAGATTCCTTACAACTAAAATACAGTCGTTATTTAAACGAATTTCATTATTGCAACACCTGAATTGACTAAAGTTCTCAAAAAAATTAAAAAAAAAACCACGCGGGTAAACAATGAATGTTGGCGATTGCGTGAATACGTAGGTATTGTAATATAAGTTGTAAACTGTTATTTCTTTCACACACCAGTAGGAATTAAGAAAACATCCTTTTAGGGTAAATTCATGAACGTCTCTAGTACATGGAAAACAAATATTCCTATTAATAGCGGGTAAACATTGAATGGCGGTGGCAGTGTAAAAGCACAGATATTGTAATGTAAGATATAAAATTTTTAACTTTTCACAAACTAGTAGGAATTATGAAACCATCTCTTTGGAATAAATTTAGGGACGTATTTAGTGTGTGTAAACCATGTTTTCCAATTTTTTTCTTTCTTTTCAAAGAAGCCATGACGTCTGATAATTATCGTACTTGATGTGCCTTTAATTAAAACAGCAACTCAGAGATTTGAAGCTGTATTTTATACTTTATTTATTATAATATATATTTACAGATACATTTTACCATATTTTACAAAGGTAAAAACAAGCTATTTAGTTATTCAAGCCAATTTCATATTTTTTGGCAGTCTTAAATTGTTCTGCCAAAATTCTGCATGTCACAAAATATGTTGTGTCAGATTTACCTATCAACAATAAGATATTTAAGGATTAAAGCAATCGTAAAACCTCTTTTCCATCAACTATAAAAATTTTAGTAAACAAACAGACACTGCTACAATCACAAGGCCTTAAAGATTTTGAGTAAAAAATGTGCAGATACAAAGAAAAAACAATTTTTTTAGAAATTAACACAACTTTTAGTTATTCTTCACACACAAATATTTGCATACCAGACTGGACTTTGCTTTATCCAAAAAACACTGAATTATTTTTTAATGTTCATACACATACTGAACAAACATTGCCAAAAAACATAAAACTGTCCATTCGCAATGATAAAACATTTACTAAAAACTCTGAGGAATTGTATTCACCACACCATATTACAACTGTAATAATGAAAAATTCAATGTTTCAATGCATCACCATTAAACGTAGGTAGATTGACATAGTCTAGATATTGTTCCGTAACTTCACACATTCAGAGATCCTAAATTGATGAGTAAAGAATATGCACAAAATTTATTTAAAGTAATAAACTGTAAGTTGCACCAAAAGTAGATTTCAAATTCTACCTTGAAAGTATTTGGTCTGTATTTAGGAGGCAGAATACTAATCTCCAGTTAACAATACCAACATTAATATTATTTTTAATAAATATTATTAACTGATTGTAGCCGAATGTTAAGCTTAATTGCTATTTCATCACATCTATCAATATAAGTAGAAAGTTAATTTTTCCTAAACTGTGTGTGATATTGCACATTAGGTTAGTGTTCTAAAATTTACAATAAATACCTCAATTATGTCTAGCATTAAAATTCTAAATTGGTTTGGATGTATTGGTCTTATAAAAACAGTGATAAAACAAATAACATCTTCACTTTGCATTACCGTCCCTTCCCCTTTCCAAGACAAATTTTAAATCGTGTTTGAACAGCTGATCACTATTATATTTATGAATATTTTCGTTACTTTGGTCCAATTAAGTGCTTATTGTGCCTGAAGTGTAATTACTGCGAATTCACATTAATTGCTTGTCTCTTGCAGTAATTCTATTTTAGAGTTCTAGGTCAGTTAATATTGATAAGTAGGTACTGAATTACTGGAATGTGAATTTAAATGTTGTTTTACTAGTAATTTTCCTACATCTTTGCAAACATTTAATATTCAGTATTGTTTTTGAGACACATTATAGATTTTTCTCTCTCAAATGTATTTTTCTGAAAAAATTTTTTTTATGTCAATCCTATCAGATTTATGTTAAAAAATTGCAAATTATTCATATAGGTGGACACTAATGAGGATGTGCACTTCTTAAATATTCAAAACAACATTTCTATTGTCGCTATTTTAGTTTTCAAACTCTTTCTACTTTTTACTTTCTTAAATAAAACTTAAGGAAAACTGGAGGGAATGAAATTTAACACAGAAAATATGCCATTGACTAAGTGTTTGTGAGAACAGAATTTTGTGTTGGTTATTTTAGTTAAAACTTTTATTTTAGACTTGCTTATAGACATGTGAGGTATTACCAGTGAGTCATGTGTTTGACTAGCTGAGAAAGTGCAAATCACAGTGTGTGTGTATGTGTGTATAGTTGGTATGCCTAGAAAAAAAGGCCACATCACTGACTTCCTCGGAAAAGTAACGGGCTGCATCAGATGAACATATGCCACTGTATCTATTGTATATTTACAGTTAGCATAAAACCGTACAAAAAAGTGTAGACTGACATACCATTTCACACGCTTTCTTACAACACTGCGAAAAAAAAAAGCTGGCTCTCCGTACGATGAGCTTACTCCAACAGTAGGCTACATGAGAGTTTTCAGACGCTTTATGAGAACATGAGTCCAGCAGAGGCTCATCAGATGTCAAGTTAGGAATAAGAGGAGAGACGAAGGATCACTTGAACGATGCCACTGGAGGGTCGCACGAACGTCCTCTCCACATTCAAGTGAAAATAGACAAGATGGCCATCCCAGTGGAGAGGTGGCCACCTTTTGGCCACCCTCTGAATTAGCAGTGTGTTTCCGCACTCAGGAGGAACATAGGCCTACACTGTTACACATTTTTCACCTTCAATTTACATGAACAATGGTTACACATTGCCCGGTAATCTTCAGTTTTTTACATTTACGAGTACAGATTTTACTTACTTTGAACATTAACTCAAATATTACATTCGAATGATAACAAATTTTCCAAACCTTGTAAAATTCACAACAAAATATTTTTCCCATATCCTAGAGCAAATTTACCATGTTCACAACAAAACTGGCGAGATGGAGTCTGACGGAGTTAACAACATAGGTTCGGTTACCTGGAATTATGAAGAACCCTTTGTTTATTGGAGTCGCATCATTCGTTGAAGAGTCAGTAAATTTACTGTAAATTTTAAGAGTGTAGCAGCGCACAATACTGTCCCTCTGTCTCCTCGGCATAGCTAACATTGAGCCAAACGCATGCACAGAAAACACAGAAGAGTGATAGCTTGTGGTGACTTGACGCAATACAGTCAACTAGTGATTTTATCCGATCGCTCACACCATCCTGTGAAGCAGTGTATTTTTCCATGTTGAGTGCGAGCAGTAGTACTGCAGATAACGTTTTGAGAGGACTATCACATTATCTTCACTTGCAGTCACTGCCAATGTTCACTGTTCAAACATTAAGCCTAGTACACATGGGCAAGAATGTGCACACCTTCTTGTACACCTCGACCAGTGGCAAACTAGTGTTGTGTCAATGTCCGCCAACTGTAGTGACAAGGAGACAATGACACTATGTGCACTATGTGCACTATGTGCTGCAGTACGGGAAAGATGTGACTCATTATTCACTATCTTTTTTGTAAACTTACAGAAAACTATATACAAAGTCATTAGAATTTGTTCTTGATGTTTATCATCTTAGCTCTCGGTATACGGCATTTGGTGAAAGTTATTTCGTGAATGTGACATAAGTCAAGCAAGGAACGGAAATGTGCAACATACACGGTGCTGCCATCTGTGTCGGATGGCACGAACAAAAGTTCACAAAGCAATGAAATCTTTATAGTACTATCTGTTTAAATAATTTTAACAAGATTGGCATTATTTTACTAAAATTCCTTATCGAAAATCAGGTAGAATGCCAGGGTTTAGTATTTCTCAAGTCTTTTTCGTTTTTATAGGAGCCGTTTCATCATGTAGTTTAAAATTTCTGTCTCCTAAATAATGATTCACTAGTCGACAAAGCTGCTCTGGCACAAAATTCTAGTGGCGATAGCGGAAATTATGTGTGATAGCGTCCAGAAATGTAGTTGAAAGCACAATTTGTATGTATGTATTTATCTTGCTCAGCATTTATTTAAAGATTTATAAATTATAAGTTTGTGTCAGAGTTTTGTATTATGAGTGTTTTTTTCAATATGAGAACACATGAATTTGCTCGTTACGGAGGTTATATGTTACAAATCACTAGCGAGTACTGTATGATTCGCTATTTGTTAAAAATATTTCTTTAAACATGTTTATTGATTGTACATAGTGTAGTTTCAGTAACTGTCTCTCTACTTTTAATGATTATACAATGCTTAAAAAAACTTAATATATTGGTTATTTTTAAAATGTTGTACAATGTTTTTAAAATAGAAAAATTTAAAATTTAATTACAAATGTGACTCTCCTGCCTAGCAAAAATTCTTAACTGCATGTTGTCCTCTGTACTAGACTTTAGAGCACTTGTGATAGAAAAACATCTTGCATACTGTTGTTTAAAAATGTCAAAACAATTACATAGCATTTGTGTTATTAATAACATTATAAAAGGTAGTGTGACACTAATATTCTACCTCTGTTTACTGGAAAATGCATTGTGTCAACTTTCATGAGCCACACAAAGGAAAACACAAGATTTAATTTATTTACATTTTCTATGTATGCTACACTTGCAAAATATTTAGGGTCATGCCACTCAGCTTTCTGTAAGCTGGCAGGCACCACCCTCCCAAATGTTACTCGACAATGTTACAGTGCCAGACAAACATTTATGCAGTTACTTATAAAAATATTGTCTTAAGCTCACAACTTAAGTGCTAAAGTTTTGTATCAGACATTTTTTTATTTCCACATCGCATGCACACATCACACACACACACACACACTTGTTTGCTTTACATGTGCACGCATGCAAAATTTTTCCCACTTCGACCTGCTACTCGTACTAATTTCAGCGTAAAATGACAAAAAAAGACCAACTAGCGTTCTTGATAAGTGACAGTAATGTCTGTACGAAGAAGGATGGCGGAGCCTTGCTCGCACCACGTCCTGCTGCGATGCGATCGCGAGAGTCCTTGCCGTGACGCGCCGTCTTGTGATGCGAGAGCTGGCCGCTTGCCGTGGAGCAGCGAGGCTTGAGGCTGCTGCTTGTTCTCCCAGCCACCTCTTGCGCACGGCGAACACGTGGTTCATGCCTGTATCCAGGGAACCAACAAAACTGACATTTTCTGATTTTAATACATCTGACATCCATGTTCACGTCCAGGACTGATCTCGTGTTAAACTAAAAAGAATATCCCGCGTTTGTATAATACGTATGAAATAAAAGTGGTAACGGAAAGTAGGTACACTGACTACCAAACATTCAGGAGTGAACAGTTGTGACGGCACCCCGTGCAGCTCTTCGCGATGGGCGGCCGGCCCGAGACGTGGTGGGTGGTCGGTGAGGGTGGCAGGTCGCTCACTGCAGCTGCATGGTGACCCAGACCACGGTGCGCGGGTGCACCAGCCCGCCGATCTCGCAGTTCACCGTCCGCGTCTCGCCGTTCACCACGAACAGCGCCTCGTTGGCGGGCGTCACCATGTAGTGGCCGAAGATGCCCGAGGCGGCGATGGGGCGGTTGGGGGCGTCCCACTGCGCCAGGGACGGCTGCATCGCCTTGCCCACCCCGGTGATCATCTCCACCTTGCCTGCACACGTTCGGGCTCGTCTCGGCACTCCGAGGGCGGCGAACAAGCACGGCGGACACCCACCACAACCTAACTCACAGGCTGTGTTCTAGAACATGCCCCAGTAAGTCGCTTGCACGAGGCTATAAACTGGTTCCAACGCATTCTAGCGGACGTTAAGGACAACAGTTGTTATGGCAAAAAGCCTATTGAAAGCAGCATGGTCCTATGAATTAAATTGTGTTATAATAGTTTTCTGAAGAACTTTTTAATTTGCAATTATTTCTTGTTATGACCATTACAGTGTACAAAATGTATTCCAGGATAGTTTAGTTACCATAAAGTTTAACTTGGCACACCAATACATTTGGTACCTACATCCCCCGATAACAATGAAATTGAATGAATACAAGTTAATGGCGCCTAACGTGGCGCCTAACCATCTGGATAAAACCAACGGAAATGTGAGCACTGCGCATGCGAGGAATTTTGGCAACAGGGCAATAGGGCACCAAAATCTGTTCCCTGAAAGTATGGGACACGCAGTATCCTAATACGGTTAGAGTAGGGGAAGCTGGATAGTTATGGACCAAGAAAGGATATGATAATGAGATACATAATTACGGTCACCAACCCTTCCTCCTTAACCCTTTACCATATTTTCTATGGTTCTCCTACCTCCCTCAGAATCCACCACAAACATCCACCTCTTACTCCTCCCCTCATATACCCCTCTGGGGGCTCAGGCAATTTATTATTATTTATCTGTTATCAATAAATAGTTGTACACAATAGCCCTTCCCCCATTAGCCCCTCTCTCCGTTCCCCCCGCCTAATACCTTATCTTGACTTAGTTGAGAAATGGGAAGGCAGTTGTCACTGTTGTCGGCCATTTTACTTGAATGACATCATAGTTAGTTGAGAAGTTGGAAGGTAGGTAGCACCACAGATATGAGGTAATAATTTTATTTTATAAAATTCTGAGTGCAGTTACTAAGATTTGATCCATGGTCACTCACGTCATCTTGAGGTTGGAAGGTGAGCACTTTGTCCACTCACCCAAGGAGTCAACTGAAGAGCAATGAAGTAAATAAGGTACATCAAAGTAGGAATAAGGAGAGAGGTGAAATTATAAAGTGGACTAAATTAATGATGTAGATATTCAAATAATTGTGAGGAGGGTAAGATGAAGGAAGGAGAGCAAAGAACGAGGTAGGAAGCTGGAAGTAGTTTGTGGATGTTGGCGAGAGGTAATGACGGAAAGGTGAAATGTTTAAGTATGAAATTAATGGTATTTAAATGAATGGCAGGACTTCTGTCATCTTTAGTAGTAGAAATGGTGGACAGAGTTTTTTTTGCAGATAAGAGAGAAGTTATTTAATTACCTGTGACTAGATTAAGAAACAAGATGTCTTCCTTGTCCGTTGCGCTTGCATACAGGTCGTAGCCGTGGGTGGTCTGAGATGGGTAGAATGTGATATCACTGATGTTCAACGTTGTCTTCACATCAAACAAAAACTTCAAGCCAGTCTCTGTAAGCCAAAAAATACTCAGGTAAACACTGTGTCGTCAATCTCCAGTTTACACAAACAAATATCAAAATACGGGTCTCATGAAACACAGTAATTTCTATCATATAACAAATATACATACAGCTCTATTCAAAATATTAGGCTAACTTACATAATGTTGCTGCGTACCAGTAATACAACGAAATATAAATATACTTTTTGTTATTGGACAGCGTCAGGTTATGTAAGTATACCAAACAAGTAAAGGTAACTCAAATTTTAAGCTTCATTTAAAGTTCAATATTCAAAATATCCAAATAATAATTCAGTTATTTCACATTTACATAAATCTAATGCTTGAAAAGATACATCATAAGGAGTAAAATGGGTTTCAAAAGTGATTAGCTACCAACCAACTTGTTTAATTAACAACAGTAAAGGAAGCCGTAGGTATGTACTGGAACTGTCCATAACATCATTCAAAATAAACTGCAATACAAGAAAACCTGCACTAGATGGGTAACGGGGACAAATTACGGACACCCACAAGAAACTAGGCTCCAAATGAGTAAACAGTTGAAAGCTGAATGTTCCACTGAGATAGAAATAATTGTAATGTGCGATGAGACAATGATTCACTATTACGATCCTGAGTCGAAGAGACAAAGCCTTGAATGGAAACACACAAGTTCTCCAACAAGAAAAAAATTCAAGACCCGGCCATCTGCTTTCCTGGGACCAGGGGCCATAGATAAAGGTTAGTCCAGGGGCATATGCAACATAAGGAAATTATGGGGCAAGTGTATAAGTTTTTTTTGGGGGGGGGGGGGGGGGGGAATTATGTTGAGAAATAGGTAAAATTTTATTTTGATTAAATAAACCGTTTTTGAGCTACATCGTTGCGTCTCGTCACTCACTGATCGACCTCGTACATTCACGTGAATGAAAGAAAGAAAGGGTGTTACAGTATTTTTTCTTTAATCTTAACCAAAGCAGATCGAGAATTAACCACGCTTAATGCTACCATTTTTGTTACAGCAGGTGATCAGGCTCTGTGTACCATTTATTTTACAGCTTGGTTCATTAATTACCATTTTTGTTACTTTGAGCCAGTGTAGTTAAATCAGATTAAGTATATAAATAATAGTGTTTACATTATACTCTGCTGTAACGGTGGATCTTTAAGTTTCACAAGGATATGAGGAATGAACAAAAAAAAAAAGGTGTGATTCCGTCTGAATATAATTACTCCCTATTTATTAAAGGAAACTTATAACAGATATTAAAAGTGTTACAATACAATTTCAATTACATAATTAAAGAGCTCTCAGATATACTAAAAAAATATGGGCCGGCCCTAAATTAGATTATAAAAAGTTTAATTAAAAATACATAAACCAATAAAAAAAATACAAATATGTTAAAACTATCCCAGTTTATATTCTTAAAGTCCAGAATGGATGTTTTATATGATTAATTTCTTGGAACGTAAAAATTTAAAGAATGTTAAAAAAATGTTCATAAATACTGCAGCATCGGGGGTCGGTGGTTCGCTGCCCGGAGATCAGTATTCAACATGGTGCCAGGGCGCCTGTTTGTTGAAGAGGAAGAGTGTGAAAATGCTAATTCTGGATCCGGCTCTTGGACCCTGTCAGACAGGGAAGTTGGCTTCTAGTTTCCGATGCGTCGCCAATCCGGATCTGGAGCTCGCGAAAACGCGGGAGGCTCGAACGTTTCCATTATTTCAAAAATAAATTATTTAAAAGAAATAACTACTATTCTTTGTACTGTACAGACGGACTAAACTACTTAAAGAAATTTACAGGGATAGCATCCCTTGTCTAATCGACTACATTGTCGGTTGTGGCCGGATGGAAGTCTTGTAGTGCGTCTCGTTGATAAGCCGATAATCTCAACCAGTCCGTCTTGAATCGCGACGCGAAGTGCCAGCGGAGGAGCCGCGTCTCGTAATTAAAAGTAATGCTCAATCCAAAGTTGTGGGGGGGGGGGGGGAGGGGGGGAGAGACTAGGCCGTCCGGACCTGACTTCGATATCTCAAGTTGGTAGCACTGGCCGATTTTAGCGCTACCTGTTGAGGTGTGTCTGAAACAAAAAGGGATCGACTCGCCCGAGACGTTTGCTACAGCCTGGGGCTAATGGCGCAGTCGGTGCTGCTCTCTGGCGACCTACAGGGGAAGGTAGTTGGGTGGTTAGCAAAGTCACCACCAGATGTCATGGGCATCAGCTCCATGAGCTGGCGACAAGAGAATAAGTTACTATTTCAGCCACTAGATGTTGTGTGTGGTCCATCGTTGCACATATTTTTTCTATGGCAAATCGTCCTTGAAGTCGTCCAACGCCTGGCAGGGTTCACGTCAGGGCAATGATCCTGGGCTAAATTCAGAGAACCGGTGGGAGCTGGGAGGGGTGGGGGTGCAACGAGGCTGGGAACGAGCATCCTAACGTGACTTTCGAGAAGAGAACTTAAGACGTATGCGTGATGGGAAAAGCTATGGTAAGCTCGTCTCTTTAAGAAATGGTAACAACTCGTCCAGAGATGCTGTATGCAGTTTTATTCATGCAGGGAAATAATGTTACAGGCCCCGGACCTAACTGTAAGCGGGAGAAATGTCAAACGTGCTGCTAACGTCTTCATTAGACTAGCAAAAGATCGGATTGGTGCCTCGGTCCACGGGCGCAAAGTTTAACTACGTAGAATACACCAGCTTAACAAAGTGTAAATCACCCCTTTGTAACCAAATTATATAGAAAATAAAGTTTACAAAAATAATTTTAAATTATAATAACAATTTAAAAAAACGTGCCGAATTACCTAATTTCTGGCACAAGGGAGCTGCAGGAAGAGCACGGACTCACCCACGACCTCCTGCACGACGAGCGTGACGCCGTCGCGCGCGCGGTCCAGGGTCACCACGGCGCGGCTGTTGGGCGAGACGTGCGGCCGGCCGTACAGCCCGGGCCTGTGGCTCACCACGGCGTCCGTGAGGTAGTCCAGCAGGATCTGGCCCGTGGGGCGGCCCGTCACGGGCTCCTCGCACTCCATGACCACGTAGCCGTCTGCGGGCACGCGGTCACGCCCCTCTCTCACAGACGAGCCAGCACGGCTTCAGGACCATGCCATTCTCAATCACTCTTCTGTGAAGCATTTGGCAAGTCTTATAGGTACATGTTTGTATCGTGAATATGATTTGTTAACTTGTCAATTTGTAATCTTTGTTATAATTTACATGTGCAATTATTGACGTTCTCTATACCCCAATTGTATTACATACATGTATAGGGGTCTACAGAGAGATGTAATAAAATAGAATAAAATAAAATAGAAGAAGAGCAAAAAATAAGGATATTCAGAAATCTTAAACGTAAGAAAAACAACCCATCTGGAGGCCAAGCAGTTTGGACGGCCGTAAAGGAAGGTAATTTTAAAAGATATCGCTTTGTACATGGTTAAACTAAAATGGTACTATTCTTTGCACAAGATATGTTTATTTCTATTGCAGATTGTACCATAAAAAGTTACTTCTATAATAAACCGTGAAAATTTAAAATCACTGTTATCTAAAAGGTATTTACAGATAAATGTAAGCCAAATTAAAGTGTTATGTGCCTGTGGCAGTTGTAATAATTCTGTGAACCTGTTTCGTTTTAATATTCTACGTTAAAAACATTTAAGGGCACGAGAGAAACTTCACCGTACCTATTTACCATTTGGAATCGTCACTCTCATGACATCACAAGTCATACATAAGGCTACTGCTGTGTGCTGTTAAAAACAGTACCCTTCATGCAGAACCATGGGGTTTCCTTCCAAACCATCTTCAAACTCAGAGGTACCAACCGAGATCTTAGCAACAACAAGCATAAAACCGGAAGACTTGCCTTTGTATCGATTGTTTGGACTACAGTTGAGGCGGCTTGTCTGTTATTTGTTGTGTAATTAATGCTGTCCTTTAGGCTGTTTACGCAGCATTATGCAGATAGAGCATTATTTTTTTACATTGTCTGGGACATATTTTACATGGACTTCAGCGCGTGATTGCTAGTTACATGGTTTAGAGCCATAAATTGCAAAACATTGCGCACTTCGATGCGCAAAGATACAGAGTTGGTCAATATGTGGAATTTATCCCATGATTTCGCAGTGTGTTTGCTGGTTTTCTTCGCACATTGACTTATAATTCTTTTAACCTAAAACATAAAGGTATCTGCGCACTTTATAATATCGCTAAGAGGCATATAAGGAGTTCGCCCTTGCAAGGGATGTCGTCCTGCTTTGACATCATCATAGGAGGCACATAATATTTAATTAAAAAATAACATTTTGAGTGTTGCACAAACTTTTAGATAGGTAACAATGACCATTCCGTTTAGGTTATATGCTCCTGTAACGTGCTGCTGCGCTCAATATGAAATTTCGTCTAAAGAACGAATATAGATTGGCCGTGGAAGCGCCTAGGCAGAAACAGTACTAAACACATTACCCATAGGGGCACAGCGCACGCACAACAAAATTTATGATTAACCTCCTTAAAACTTGATAAGGTTAATGTGGATCGTGATCAAGGATAAGAAATTAATAAGATCTGGTTTGGTTTACATTGGCATTTACTTAAATGATTTTGTTGCTGTCATTTCTACTTTACAAACCTTATTCTACTGAAGATAACCCATGGCATTACAGCCGAAACAAAATACCAAGAACATTGTTGACCTTATTTGCTATACTTAATACATTAAATATTGTTAAACAATAAACCAAATGGGAGGCCCCGGGGCAAGATATTATAATAAGTAACAATGGTTATATTTGACTGAATTTAAGGTCATTTGGTTTCTTAACTTTACAGGCCATTGAATATTGAGCGCGCAGGCTCTTCATAAGACAAATTATAAAAAAAATTACATTTACTCGTTAAATGAATAAAAGTGTCCTGAAACTGGTTGTTCAGAATTATAAATTATTTTATGGTTTTTTCCACTCAGAAAAAAAATATGTTGAAAGCTGGCACTCTTGAGAAATTCTCCGATTGCAGAAGGCGATGAATTTCGGTGAACTAACTCATGAACTGCATGGGAGTTGAATTTGGAGCGGAATCTCTCATCCTAGTTCTTGATCCCCGCCTGCAACCAGTATTCCCATCAAATTAGGTTGGTTAACAGGCGGCTGATGTTGGGCGAAGTTAAGCCCACGAGAACCGGAAAAGAAAAGGTGTGTGTGGGGCGACGAAATAACTTACCTAAGCTGCGGGGTGGAGTAGATTAGGTCGGTCCCTGGAGATGGCCAGGTGATGCGCGACGCGGAAGATTGCTGTCGCCATGAAGAATAATAAGTAAAGACAAAAAAACTATTTCAAAAAATAAACTATTTCAGGCAGCAAAAAAAATTATAAATTGAGTGCTAAGGCACATGGCCTTGTCGATAACCAACTACATGCTTTAGAGAAAGCCGTTCACGACTTTTCAGAAGCGCGTTGTCTCGGGCTGCGAAGAGAGATCCGCCCTTACCGCGTGCTGCCTGCCGAATCGTCAAAAATGGCGCCGGCTTGCCTAATTAAAGCTGTCTTTGGTCGCCTGTCCAGGGGAGGGGCTTCGGAAAACCCGAAGGGAACCCGAATGGTTCCGAAAGAAAAAAAGGGCTCCGGCGACCTATCGACTGAGTGTGAGGTCGACTGTTTCTCCTGGTGGGGATGGGGTGGTCAGTAGTGCGCTCTCGCAGAGACCATCGCGGCACTTGGTGGCCGCCATTTTGCAAGTGGGGGGGATTTTGGCCTTGAGGTTGGTCATTGCCGCGGCTGGCCGATGACCGCTGTGGACCAGGACGGGGTGGGGGGTATGTCCGGTGAATGACCTGCCCTGGGAGACTTCGCCGGCCAGGCGTCGGGACGTGCGGCGGAGCTTGAAAAAAGGACACCAAAACGTGTTAGAGACCGCAAACTTCAGCACACCTCCGAGAAGGGGTCGAGGTGACCATGGGAAGCTTAGGGCGGCTACTTTCGTCACGCGTAGCGCTAAACTCGTGACGAGACGCGACGGCCAGTGGATACCGTTGCTGATGATAGCCCTGTAGTCGGCTAGACCCAGCAAATTTGGTGGGAAACGGCGGTGAGAGCACTATACTGCTCAACAAGCTAACCTGCCGGTACACTCGACCGAACAAGTTTGGATGGGGCGAAAGCAGCGGGCGAAGGAGGAAAATTGAAGTTATAAAAAAAATTTAAAATTTTGTAAAACTAAGAAAATAAAAAAAAATTGTGCCTAAAGTAGCACTGATTCGGCACACTCCAAAAGAACACTGAACATTTGAATATTTTAGATTTACCTTTATTTAGTATTCACTAGTGATGTTCAAGTGGTTTTGCCGAATAGATTGTTTGTAGTTAATTAGCGTCTATAACCTTTTATTTACACCCTTATAATATTTTATGACTTTAACTATTGTATTATTATAATTTACAATTAATAATTATTTCACCATCTACTTTCCATTTAACGTAAATATGAATTTTATTGTAGCATTTAATCATTTAGTGTGCTGCAAAACTATAGGCATAACAGAGTATACCCAATTGAGTTGTAGCCATGCTATATTGGTGCATGACTTTGTATATAATTCAGCTGTAAATATTTAATAGTATCTTTGTCTCAGTTTCCACCATCATTCACATTTTAACTTCTCTGCTGTTAAAGTAAAAATCAAAGGTTGCGGAAGAAAATGTCACAACTGTATCTGTCTCACAGCACTGAAAATACCAGTGGCACATAAAGATGATAAGTTAATGGAAAGGGGGCCTAGAGATAATATTAGATGCCTTCAGCAGGTCCTTGGAAGGTTCCTAGACAGGCCTACAGGAAAGTAGGTGGGTGGGGAGGCGGAAGATGCGGGAGGCAACTCGCACACCGCTGAGTTTCATGTGGCACAGGACGCAGTTTTTCGGTAGTTCCTGGACTGGAGCATGCAGGGACGTGAGGGAGGTAACACACACGCCGCTGAGTTTCATGCAGCACAGGACGCAGTTTTTCGGTAGTTCCTGGACTAGAACATGCAGGGAAGTGAGGTAGGCAACTCACACACCGCTGAGTCACGGTAGTTCCTGGACTGGCGCATGCAGGGAAGCGAGGGAGGCAACTCACACAGCGCTGAGAACTGCACGTGGCGCGGCACGCAGTTGTTGGGCGTCACGTCGATGCTGCGGATGTACCGCATGTTGGCCAGGTCCAGCTTGTAGAGGCCTCGCTGGTTCGTGTGCGTCACGTAGCCGTACTTGAACATGTGGGACATGTCCTGTGGGCGACCGCACGGGACCATCGTCAGTCATCACACATATACAAACCGTAATGACATTTAATTCACGTCCACATGCATTTTCCCACTGCAGTACTGAAGTCTACTTTAAACACGTGCGTCATTGGCTGACCAAATTAATTTTCTTTATTTAACTTGTACAAAATGAATGAACAATGATCAATAAACAAATATATATATTTAATCATGCAGCTATTACTATACACTTTATTTAAAAAATTTTTTAGGACCCATATCTATACTTAGAAAATTAAATAAAAAAAATAAAGTATGACAATGCAACAATTCTGAATTGGAGAACATATCCACACTGGTTGATGCGGTAACGCTACTACGACTGCCTGAGAGTAACGGGAGGGAGCAGCCAAGGGTATGAACGGCGCGGGCTGACGTCACCTGCACGGGCGGCATGAACAGGCCGCGCACCAGGTCGAACTGGCCGTCGATGGGCTCGGGGTGCACGGTGTGGTGCTTGCGCTTCTGCGCTGCGTCGCGGATGATCTGGATGGTCTTGACGCCCTGGTTGAGCTCGCTGCGCCAGTTGAGCACCCACACCTGGTCCAGGTGCGGCACGTAGTGCAGCTCCACCGGGAACTTGTCCGTCACCACCACCTGCGACAGGTTTGCCTGCTGTTGCGCCGTGCACAGGGACACGTTGCAGGCAACAGCCCACCTGCGACAGGTTTGCCTGCTGTTGCGCGGTGCACAGGGCGATGTGGCAGGCAACAGCCCACCTGCGACAGGTTTGCCTGCTATTGCACAGTGCACAGGGCCATGTGGCAGGCAACAGCCCACCTGCGACAGGTTTGCCTGCTGTTACACAGTGCACAGGGCCATGTGGCAGGCAACAGCCCACCTGCGACAGGTTTGCCTGCTGTTGCGCGGTGCACAGGAGCACGTGACAGGCAACAGCCCACCTGCAACAGGTTTGCCTGCTGTTGCGCCGTGCACAGGGGCCACGTGGCAGGCAACAGCCCACCTGCGACAGGTTTGCCTGCTGTTGCGCCATGCACAGGGCCACGTGGCAGGCAACAGCCCACCTGCGACAGGTTTGCCTGCTGTTGCGCCATGCACAGGGCCACGTGGCAGGCAACAGCCCACCTGCGACAGGTTTGCCTGCTGTTGCGTGGTGCTGAGGGCCACGTGGCAGGCAACAGCCCACCTTTGATCCTGCTGGCATGATTATGTATGCATTGATCGTGTGGTACCTACTGTATGCTTGCGGTTTTAATTTAGTACGTCGAAAGATCCTGGCCAAACAAAAAATCAACAATTTGGGTCAGGTATTGTGGAATTTTTTTTTTGTATTTTATTTACTATCATAATTCATTGTTGTTTTTTTTTGTTATGTCCAGCATCATTCAACGTATTAAATTAAAACCTCAATCATCATGTACCACAGGATAGAGGATCATGCCCACGGGATAAAGGGATGATCTTGGATACGTATTAGGGAACTTTCACCCGAATGTGGCCGAGGAGTCGGCTGGTGTCCCCTGACGTCGTGGGCCCAGTGGTTTCAGAGGACGACTACCGTCCGGGGGTGGTTCCGTGGTTCGCGGAACTTGCGAACAGCTGGTGCTGAGACTGTCGACCAACCAAGTGCTGGCAGGCGGCACCTCTGGAGTTCAGGCGTGAACTCAAGTCTTTAGCTGGCTTGATCATCGTCCGACCACATGTTCTGTTGCACCGTTGAGCTACGTGCGCTGAGCGCACATCATCGGGAACTTTCATGTGAACTGACTCTGGTGTCGGTTCATAGCAATGATCTCGGATCGACACTGCACTAGCAGTTTGTTTAATAAGTTATAAGCATAAGTGATATCTCAAATAAAGAAAAATAAAATACTTAATAAATTTACCGAAAAAAGGACTTAAATCTTAAATCTTAAATGGGTATTTAATACTATAAGTATTTCAAATATTTTGAGGTTGATGACAAAATTTTTATTTTGAAAAATGACATTTATAATTGTCATGCAACATTAAAATTTCTAAATTGATCGTTGTTATTTCTGTTTTGCTGAATATTTGTAAATATCACGACTCAAATGTTAGCAGTAGAAGTATTCGGAATCTATTCATCCATTAGAAATGCGTCCTCTACATTTTGGCTGCATACGCTAAGGGAGGTAGGGATGTGTGTGGTTCGAACGCATTCTTATGTATTCGGATACAGCTTAAATTTATTTTGCTATTACCTCCTCGAAAATACACGTGTAGATTTATAACTATTCTACAGAGATATTTCGGGAGATTCACTCACGTCAACCACCACCATCTGTATTTTGCTGATGACGAGGACTCTGTCTTTGCGCGGCTGCGCGACGTACACGTAGCGGTTGGCAACATTGATGGCATGTCCCCAGCTGCAGTTCACACCCTTGTCTCCGCACACATACTCCTGCCAGCAGTAACAAATAGACATACTCTATTAATAAACAACACACTTAACAGCTCAATTTACCGTCAGCATTAGTATTTGATACAGCAGTACTTAATACAACTGGTTCCAGGTTTATTTTCTGTCAAAATAATATGATTTTGCCAAAAAGGTGTACCTATTTACAGGCATTTGTTCACATCATTGTACTGGTTTACTTCCACTTACATGTGTTGTTAAAAACAACATTAACATGATTTGTTGCTGTAATTTGGGTTCGCACAATATTGGAACAATAAAGCCAAAAGTGAAGGCTTTACATTTTCACATGGATGTCAGTAATAATGCACAGTACTACAAGAACACGGAACATTGGATATGTTGGTTACTCAAGCTCTAATGTGCAAGCGATATAAGTAGTTTCCTATTCAATAGAACCCAATAGCAAGCATGTGTCCGATTTGAAAATAACAATATTTTATATTGGCATAGATCATGAGATCACTCTGATGAAAATATTGAGCATTTTTTTCACAGTAAATACTTTAAGTAATCCTTATTAATATTAAAACTGCGAAAGTGTGTTTGGTGGTTGGTTGGTTTGTAGTTTATGAGCCAGAGAATGACAAAGACAAAATTTTATCGCAGAAAAAAATGCACGGTTCCTGTGAGACAGATATTTAGTGTATTTCTGTAATTACCTTTGAAATTATGGATTTTGCTATTGCATTGTTGTATTCATTGGAAAGCATGCTTTTGCATTGTTGATACCTTCTGCGTCTCCATGGCAATGGCTATTTCATCGGTTGCTTGCAGTTCGGGTTGGATTTGTCGATTAGTTGATATTTACACCCAATTAAAATGAAAGGGGGGTCAGTTTTCACTAGATGTCACGTAGCAGAGAAGCGTGGGAATGTTCTGCCTGCAGATCACCTTAGTGAAGCAAGGGTACTCCATCTAGTGAATAATATGTACCTGGTATTGAATAATGGAAAGTTTTTGCAAACTCAAGAAAGGAAAGTAGGAACCGAATGATGCCATTGTGATTTCAACAGTTTTTGAGCAAGACAACACTTTCAATCGTTTAAGCTTGAATATTTTCCTTCATTAGGTCAGAGACAGATTATACGTGAACATGAAACAGTATCAATTGACACGAATTCAGTAGACAGTAATCACCAGTGTCTTCATAGAGGAAACTATTAGCTGTATATTTCAAAACTCTATGAAACTATGTACTATGCTTTAACAAGACCCATAGTTCAATATTAAAGAACTAAATTGGCAATGGCTTGAAGTAGTGGTGCACCGATATGACTTTACCGATTACCGATTCGATTACCGATTATGAGAGCAATAATCGGCAGATACCGATTCAGTTACCGATTATAATGAACAAATTTTTTTAAGTGTAATAATGCACACAAAATTTTTTATTTCCATGTGAATTTAATAACAAGATTAGGTAAAATTGAGAATGCAATTATAATAACAGTATAAAAATATATAAAATACAATATTAAGTCATTGCAAAGTGTAAATTAAATTAACTTCTATTTATATTTGTTATTGTAAACAACTTGAACTACAGTCTAATAATTGTAATTTACAGTGGGTAAGTTTTTGTTGCGGAAAACTAGCATTATTATCGACTATCACATAAGGTTGCATCGAGAAATTACCGTTTAACAATGTAAACATGTTGCTATATTTTGTTCACTTGAGTTTATAGAAAAATGTTTCCACACTTCACTTTTTTTCTCCCTAGTCGCCATCTCACTATAATTATATAAAAATGACTCAAAACCAATTCTAGCACATGTGATTTTATTTATGTTGACTGAATATATAAAATTATAAATACTTTTTCACTTTTCACGTCACATACAAATAACACAACAACAAATAATGTTACCAAAGATGCCCATAACGAGTTTGTAAAACGCAGAGATAAACTCTAGAAGGTATCGGGACCACGATTTTGAACCGCTACTACGACTCGAAAAGATCGATTGTCATAGAATACACTGCAACTGCTTGTGGTATTTTGATTGCGTGCCATCTATTTTACGTCTCTGGCTATACGTATTGTACAAGGCCACTAAACAAAAGACAGAACAAAAGACGAAACGTAAATAAACGTGTAGGAAAAATGTCTTTTTTATTGTTCGAGGCAATGAGCTTTATTAAACTTAACGAAATATCTGTAATCATGATATGGCGGAGTTAGATGAATTTTGTAATATATAAAAATATTACCGTATTTCGTCCTAAAATGTGTAACAAAATATTACACGGTAAAAACCTACTTAATTACGCCGGGACGTAGATAATCGGCAAAGTAATCGTTAAGATAATCGCCGATTACGATTAATCGGTAAGTACCCATAATCGCCGATTACGATTCATCGGTATCCGCATCGGTGCACCACTAGCTTGAAGACTGTTGAAACGCAGGTGGCGTTTCTGGATTGGTATCTCTCTCCATTAAGAAACCCTGTTTGGCGTCTTGAGTTTGCCACGTGGCTGGAGGAACACAGTGGCGTCAACAGCGGGGCCGGAGGAGGAATGGTGGATTGACAGGAGAAGGGAAAGTAGGTGGGCATGTGGCATGGCGGAAACAACCCATGGTGAAGCAGGGTGACCGCCCGCAAGAGACACCACGAGCAACTCGCCTGGGTGCCGGGGATGATGTCGGTGGCTTGTATCTGGTGATACAGGCGGCAGGCGGTCGGCTCGTACACGGACACGCCCCAGTCGTGGAACGAGAAGAACCGCCTCTCTTCGTTTGGCGCGGCTGCGAAAATCATGTCGTGCATCTCACTGCCGACGAAAGCACACTTCTTCAGCAACCTAAGTTTGCAATGATACTGTCCTTAAGTTGAACCTTGGCCCATTTTTTTATGTAAACATTCTACGGGTGATTACTTTCCAAATTCAAACTTCTCCTTTGCAGACAATGGTTGTATACAAATTCTCACACATTCGTACAATAAAATTTAAACATGCACTAAAATCAGTTCATGCGTTTTGTCAGTGTCAACTCTGATACCAAGGGATATGCCAAATTGAAGCGAATTTGCGATGCAGAGTAATTGTGGACACCTTAACAATAAATACTATTAGTTAAAATGTACCTAGTCTATTTACTTTTACATTTTTAAAATTTTATTAACAACATTTTTATAATTGTTGCAACTATCATAAAGAGAGTAATAAAATCACTATTATTATTATAGCTAGATTTTTAAAATAAAAAAATAGTGTCAGTGGATTAAAAATTTTTGTATGTAAAAAAGTACAAAGATTCTATATAATTAACCATTACGTTAAAATGGTTTATGTTGAGTGTTATGTTCACCCATGGTTGGCACAACTTAAAGAAAAAATGTGTTATGGATAAAATAACTAAGAATTAAACTTGTACTCCCAGACTGATACATGATTTATTAAGGACTATATATATAATACATGTGACCAAACCAAGTCCCTGAATTACAGAGTTTGGTTTAAAGGTCTTAAATATCAGCGGTGGTATAGCAGGCCTCAATTATAAAACTGCTTTATTAAGTTTTTGTCATTTTTTTTGTTTTGTGATTACTTTTATTAAAATAATTTTTTTAAAATTATGTTTTATTTAATAAATACCATTTTATTATGTGGCTCAGTAAGAGAAATGACAACATAGAAATATGTAATTTTTATTTGTTATTAGTAGGGCTGATCGGTTCCCACATTTTCAGTTCGGTTCGGCTCGGCTCGGTTTTTTGTTAAAAATGTCGGTTTTCGGTTCGGTTCGGTCACTACTTCAAAATTTTTCTTTGAGCTGTCATACCAAAAAAAATTCCACTATAGTATTTGATTACTTGCAATATCTTGCAAAAGTTTAATTTCTTAGGGGAGTCACTTTCTCAGCAATATAAAAGTTATTTTCAACTACTATTTGTATTTATAAATAAGTTTATATGCTACTGAAACAACCATATGTGTAAAAAGGAACAGAACAAAACAGTTTAGAACATTAATAATTAGTATTACATTAACCTTGTTGCCAGCTTGAATTTATGAAATGTACTGGAATAAAATTCAATAGCAATAATGTGATTAAAAGCAATATACAAATAAAAACTTCCTACTGTAGCCTCTATGCCGGGAGTTAATGGACAAGCCAACATAAACAAACGTCTTAACCAAGAAAACGTCTTAACCTACCAGTGCATTAAAGGCAGAATGAATCATAATGACCATATTTTCAAAATACACAAGTAAAGTATTCATATTTAGTATGCGGTATTTACTAGGATTTTTTTTCCGTCACGCGCGTAACATCATCATCTTTGCGGAACACGGGCGGTATTATTTTTAATTCTTTCGTCACAGATGTTCATAGTTGCCTCCAATTACCAAGACGTAGTGGCAAAAAAGAATTTTTATTTTACGAGAAATCAAATACTCTAGACTATAACGACGCAAAGCCGCAATAATCACGCGCGAATAGTAAACAAACTACACTAGATTCCCGTTATAGCGAGGTGTCACGGTTCCGGGTTTGATCCTCGCTATAACCGTGTCCTCGCTATAACCGAATTGGAAAAATTTTGGCCCCCAAAAAATAAAAATTAACCGAAAATAGCATAAAAATTGTGTTTAAACCTGTATAATTGGAAAATAACAGGTTATATTAACGAAATCTTAATTTCTGTGAGCAGATGTGTGAATTCTCTTTAAAACCATACCCCATAAGTACGGATGCGATCACCGATTGCGTCAAAATAACCAGAATACCCTGCCACGCCACGTAAGTATAGCATCTCAGCCCGCGGCCAACGCAGCATTGTCCTGCTATCTATCGTCGACGCGGGCTGTCTGCTGGCGGCCATGTTGGTTCGGGATGTTGCTAACAGGTGGTGCTAGTGTAGCGCGACGATTTAATTCCTTACAAAATAGCAGGAGTGCGGCTGCGGCAACGCACGTACGAATCAAACGAAATAGTCGCTGGAAAATTATACTTTTTCATTTAAAGAAACCTGTAAACTTTTTTAGAAAATAAATTTGGGATTAAACTCAAACCATCACCACCCCTTTCCCGGACAAATACCCCGACAACTGACCGAAACAGAAGTTACAAGAAAACTGTCCTAGCGATTCGGAAATAAATACGGTAGTTCCTACTAGAGGTGTAAAAGTAACGAAAAAATGCGTACCCGTATGTATTCGTTACTATAACAATTAGTACTCGTTACTATCGTTACGTTACTCGTTACTTCTGATACCGCATAATTTGTTATGTTGCAGCAACGAATCCAGTCGTATTGCGTACGCGTACAGTATGACGTCGCGTAAATAATAATAAATAGAATATAAACAATTAATAGTTTTTGTTAACCAAGAAACAATTAAATCTCATTAGAGCGGCTTTTTAATATTATCTCTTTTAAGATAACAAAAAAAACGTGAAAATATACGCGATTATAAAAACAAAAACATACATATTTCTAATTTGTAAAAAATACTTTTTTACGTTGTTTCTGTTCCAATATCAAACTTTGTCTACACACGGTACAGATAACTAACGGAAGTTTGATAAAATAAAGAAAGGACGGGATTCTATTTTTAAAGCCACGCACTTAGGTGGCGACTGCACGGCTGAAGAATGTGACAGGCGTCAACGGCAAGATGTCTAGTGGCGAGCGAGAGGGGTGGAGATAAAGCAGACAAATAACAAAAGCGCGCTTCAAGCTCTCACGTAGTAAATTCCTCAAAAATACCTCGTTATAGCCGTGTTCTCGCTATAACGAGATTCTACTGTACATCTAAAGGGTCTGACGACATGCACATTCATTCTCCAACTGCCATTTGGAACGGAACTTGGAAGGCAACTAATCGATCCTAGCGCACGTATAGCGCATTCTGTGATGTGAAAATAGAACTGAGTGACGCCATGCGTCGTGAGCGCCCTGCAGAATACGAACGGAACTAAGCAATGCTACGAAACTTCTACCGTTTTAGCTTACGAACCGGAATTAAATAAATATTATTTTAGTAACGGAAGTGATATATCCTTTAAATAAGAAAAAACCATATATTTAAGAGAAAATAGTAGTATTCCGACAGAAACTTCCGACGTTAAACATAGGAAATAGTGAACTGTAAGAAACGCTTAGACTTTACTATCCCATGGTTAAAATGGCGAACATTAAGAGAATAGATGATTTAAACGTTTTATAGTGAAAAACTTAGCATGCGTCTTAAATGTGTTTTGATGTATTATGCAAGCGGTACGTTTCTTATCCAATATGAATGTTAAATACATTATTTGGTAGATACTTGAAGTTAGTTTTTAATGCCCTAATAAAAACCGAATCATCGGTTTTTTCTGGGAATTCGGTTCGGCTTCGGTTTTTACTAAAATGACCGAACCGAACCGAAAATTCGGTCAACCGATCAGCCCTAGTTATTAGGATAACGAACAACTGTTAAATTGACTTTTAGTTGATAACTTAGTTTATTCTTATGGGATATTAAAAAACAAACATTATCAATAACATAACTTTAAATGTATTACCAATTATTTAAAGCATGCATGTGAAACAAAATTTCAAGAATGTAAAAAACCGTATTTAAAAGAATATAAATAATTTCCAATAAAAGTAATAGTATAAAGTGGTGAAAACAAATCAGCACTCTTGGTGCAAGCGAGAGAACAGAGAGGCGCTACGGGCCGTACTTGGCGTGGGGTCTTCCTGCACGACGAGTGACGAGATGTCCCGCGTCATGCCACCGACGTTGGTCGCCTGGCACATGTACGCTCCGGTGTCGGCGTAGTCGATGTTGTGGATCTGCAGCTCTGTGCCGTTGCCCACGATCTCGTACTTGTGCGGCGCGTCCAGCTTCAGCCGCTCGTCGTTCTTCAGCCACTCCACCTGCGAACATCCTCCGTGCCATGATCGCAGAGTCGGCTTCAGTCAATCATCCTTCTTCAGCCACTCCACCTGCGAACATCCTCCGTGCCGTGATCGCGGAGTCGGCTTCAGTCAATCATCCTTCTTCAGCCACTCCACCTGCGAACATCCTCCGTGCCGTGATCGCAGAGTCGGCTTCCGTCAATCATCCTTCTTCAGCCACTCCACCTGCGAACATCCTCCGTGCCGTGATCGCGGAGTCGGCTTCAGTCAATCATCCTTCTTCAGCCACTCCACCTGCGAACATCCTCCGTGCCGTGATCGCGGAGTCGGCTTCCGTCAATCATCCTTCTTCAGCCACTCCACCTGCGAACATCCTCCAGTCATCTGAACGTCAGCTTTGACCACTTGTCGTTTTTCAGCCACTCCACCTGCGAACATCCTCCAGTCATCTGAACGTCAGCTTTGACCGCTCCACCCGGGAACATCCTCCTTGCCTACATCGTGAAGTTCGATTCAGCCGCTCGTCGTTCTTCAGCCACTCCACCTGCAAACATCCTCCAGTCATCTGAACGTCAGCTTTGACCACTTGCCGTTCTTCAGCCTCCTGTGAACATCCTCCATGCTATCAGTGTAGAGTCAGCTTCAGCCACTGGTCGATCTTCAGCCACTCACTCCACCTGCGAACATCCTCTGTGCTGTCATGTGGAGTTAAGGTTCATCACAGCTGGTGGAGCAAGTCTGGGCAATGAGATCTCTGTAGTGCCACAAATAAAATAAACAGTTACGCTCAGAATGAATAAAGAAGACAGCTATACTTTTCTCTGCGGGGTTTTCGTCACCACCTTTGTTACAACATGTACCTCTATCGTGTACTTCATTAGTTTTAAAATAACTTGCTGAAAAAAAAGATACCAGCACCTCGCTCGATTACATTTTTGCGTTATAGCTCGTACTTGCATACTTGTCCGCAAGCACTTTAGCATACTTCCATACATTGATACTTGCACGTATTTTTATACACTTGTCTGTAAGCTTGTATATATGGTCCATAATCGTACACATTTATCGTACACATGTCTCAAATATGTGGGTACCCTACACATTTCCTATTCCTCTATCTGATGATTCGCATCCTAAGTGCAGATGTCATGATTCACCACATTACCCCAATTATAAAAACTTTACAGTGAAATTTTATCAAAACATCCTTTTGAAATAGGAAACCATACAATTTTCGACTTACAATTAAATTAAAATAATAATATTGGCATAGTTATGAGGTGATAAAAATCGCTTGTATTTAAGATCAAAATCAATTTTCAAAACTGTAGACAACATCATTAATTCACTTAGGCGAGACAAGTGAGCCAGCAGCCAATTGACTCTTTGCTAAATACTATTTGCCATATTTTATTCTAGCCTGTGGCGTGCAGTACGTAATCCTCAGCCGATGTTTTGTCCGGGGGCTGTGCGAGGCCCTTCCTACATTGACATGGAAGCAGACGCGGATCACGTAAAGAGATACGTAAATCACGTAACAGATCATCGACAGCGGCACAGTTACAGACACTGAGAAGTCCACGGATTAGTTGGGCAAAGGTGGACGCAAATTTGTCGCCGATGCACTGCACGAATAGCTGGAATCGTAATCTTACGACCGTGACATTGGCCGGGACACGTGCAGGTGCAGAGCTGGCTGGCGACTGCCGCAATATGATATGTGCCGCACGCGCCTGGAAGATAACAAGGATTGTCGCTTTCCCCCCTCCTTCCCAGCACTCCCCGCGTGGCACCCTGCCCTTGACACGTAACTGACACCGGACAGCTGGGAGTTGCACGGGCCGCCGACACGTGTTTTTGAGAGATTTCTGCCGTCGTGTCGGCTTGGAGTGGCGCGACTGGCCCCGGCCGCTCTCCTGAGTTCTGGAATTGCGCCGGGGCCTATATAATATCCCGAGGACGCCGGCCGGGGGGCGGGGGAGGGGAGGGGAGGGGAGGAGGTCACAGTGGAGTTCAGAGAGAGAGTTCAGGCGGGAGCCTTCCCGCAGCGGAGCTTCCGGGGCGATAGTGCCGCGGGTGCGGCAGAGTGGCGAAGTCCTTGGACGAAGGTTCCAGGGCAGGGAGTGAGTGAGTTCAGTGGTGTCGGGAGTTTTCCCGCAGCTGAGTTTCCGGGCAATAGTGTCGCGGGCGCGACGGAGTTCTGAGCGAAGTTCCGAGCGAGGCGTCGAGCGGATCCTCGGCGATTTTTTTTTCTAACCTAAGGCAAGTGTCGGCGGCGGCGGAGTGCGGCGACGGAGTCCCGCGGCGGAGACCCACGAGGGGTGCTGCGGCGAGAGTTGCGCCAGAGGTGCGGCCCAGCGAGGTGTGTGGTGTGTAAGAAACGAGTGACTGGGGAAGCAACATTTTTAAGTGCAATTGATTATTTGCCATTTTAGATTATTTGTAAGTGACATAAGTAGTGGCAATAACTAAAACTGTGTGCATGATAAAAATCTTTAATTGGGCTATCCTTTACAAACCCGCAGTAAATTGTAACAATATTTATTTTTAAAACAGTACGTACACTGCATTCGGGTCATCGTAAGACTCTTGTGTAGAACAACTCTGATACATTAACTGAATAACTATTTGTGTGATTATTGTAAGTAATTCCTGTTCAGACTTCAAAAATAATATGTAGTTAAAATAAAAAACTTTCGAATGAAAAGATTTGCAATTCATATTTTGCGAAAAAAAAACTTCAAAGTATTTACACTGTAAGCAAAAGAATAACATTAAAACATGTACTGGAATGTATGTTTGTATAGCACACAGTTATTGAATTTTTCCCCGAAAAAAAAAATCCTCCTACCGTGGTTTCATGCATTTTTCATGGACCTACACTATTGGACGAGCTCACTTCAAGACATCACACTATGCTATTGGGTTAGATATACATATTTAAATGTTTACTTGTACAATTGTTTTTTATATTTTATAAATTATCATAAATAATATTTGAATCAAGAAAAAATATATTAATTAGGTGACTGCAAAGTTAACATTGAATACTTTTCCAGGAAAACGTACAACTAATTGTTATACACCTGCTATTAAGAATTTCTGTATTCTGCAATTCTCAGGCATAGCTCACCTTGGGAAATGGTTCTCCAATCACATGGCAAAACATTGAGGCTTCTTCCTCGGGTCTTCTGGACTGTATGCGAGGCGTCACCTTCACCTCGGGTATTGCTGTGGGAAAACAAATTAGAGTCAGTTAAAGGAGACTAGACTGAGGATATCGCTTGGAATCAATGCAGAATTAGCACCAAACACGCAATTCAGAATGAGACAGTTGTGAGCATATTTGGTGCAGACACTTCACTTACCCTCAACGCTGTTCTATCCAAAGATGCACATATTGCTGTTCCACAAGAAAAGTGTCTAGAGTATCCAGGTATGTATGTATTAATACACACCATGTCACGAGAAGCCACATTTACAAAAAAACTCAAAACATAAAGAATTTAAACTAGTTAAAAAAATAACCAAGCTGAAATTAAAAATCTGGGCTTCATAATTAAGCATATTTTAACATCTTTAGAGAGTAATAGAAATACAGTTATACATTCAAGTATCACTGAGTAAACATTTCAGTAAAATAAAGACCAAAGGTGATGTTATGTATTTTGCTACCATCAACCATAGCCTAGGTCAGAATGTTTAACATAGAAAAAATGTCAGACCATATTTAATATTTTTTAACTATTTGGATCTAAAAAAGGGCAGTGTCTTATAGTGGATGACATCCATCATTCATCGAATTTTCTTGATACGAGTAAAAATATTTTCGGATTTATGAGTTATTAAAATGTTGCGAGGTTTACTATCGATGTAATTTATTTGAACAAAACAAATCAACATCTGAAAAAATTATATAAACATAAAACTGAGATTAACAAATACTTATTTCACCATGTGACACAAAAACCAATTTCTGGGCACTTTATATGTTAAAAAAAATCTCTTTTATCCAAGGCTGAGTTCTTCAACAAAATGTATGTTCGACCAGTACATTCAAATAGGTATGTAGTATTGTGGTGTTAATGAACTACTTAAGAGAACTAATGCACCCATATTAGCTTTCACTCTTTACAAAGTTGTTATTGAAAATATAGCACATTTTAAACTTAAAATGTAAATTTACATTCAAAGAAATCCAAGGACGGAAATAAGGGAGTGTCTTAAAAATTTAAAATATTAAATTTGACTAAATATAGTAATCAACAAAACCAAATTTATTTATGTATTGTGCAGGCCCTGTTATAATTAAATTTTATGGATTTATATGTAATGGTTATAAAAAACCTCACAGTCGTATCAAATTACAAAATTAAATAAAAGGCATTTTTAGGATGTGTGAAATTATATGGCCGAGAAAAAGGTAAGATGATAGAGTTCAGTTGTATAAATATTTAGCACTTAAGGTATTTCTCAGTGACATAGTCAGGATTTTATTCAAAGAGTTGTTACAGAATGCTAGTGTTACTTATTTACGTTTTGGCGTGTTGTAAATTTACCCTTGGAACTGATTATAATCATAATTTAAAAATTATAAACTTTTGCATAGGCACTAAAATACCACTGTCAAAATTAATGAGATAAAGTTATTATTACATTTAATTTAATTTCTTATTTCTAATATTTAGAATGATATCTTGTAATGAGTTTGTATCTTCCCACGGGGCATGATTCCAGAAAAAAGGATAATATCTGGTAAAACAAAGTAAAAAATTACTAAAACAATAAATGTAGAAATAGAGTTGCTGCTGAGAGTCCACAGTAAAAAAATGAATCTGCAAATATATATCATTGTAAGCGGTAATATTGTAAGGGTTGGTCCATAAGCGAGCACTAACAAAAACAGACTGTGCATTGTGAGGAATGAGGGTCTAGAGAGAAAAGAATTGAAAAGAGAACTTTCCTAAAATGGTTGTTCCAAGTGTAACCGCTGAATCGACTCAACATCAATTAGAGAAATTGGGTTTGCAGAGTGGAAGGTATTGTAAACAGGAATGTTATAACAAGGGTAGTCCAAGTACGAACATATGGCGATGACATTGATCTCCACGAAAAAAGGTGCTGAACACAGGAATGTAGTAACTGGGAGGTCCAAGTGCAACAGCCAACAATGCCTCACTCTGCATGGTGACAACATATGTCTGCATGAAGTGTTGTAAACCAAAATGTCGTAATGGGATGGTCCAATTATAACAACCGACATTGTCTCAGTGTGCATTGCGAGAACATAGGTCTACAGGGAGGAAGGTTTTGTTAACAGGAATGTCATAGCTGGGTGGTCCAAGAGAGATAATGATCAACGTCTCCCTGTGCATGGTGAGGACGCGTGTCTGCAGAGAGGAAGGTGTTGTAATCAGGAATGTCGTGACAGGGTGGTAGGTGTGTGACGACTCACTGTGCACGGTGAGCACGTGTGTCTGCAGGGAGGGAGGTGTTGTGATCAGGAATGTCGTAACGGGGTAGCACGAGAGTGACAACTCACTGTGTACGGTGAGAACGTGTGTCTGCAGGGAGGAAGGTGCTGTAATCAGTAATGTCGTGACGGGGTGGCACGAGAGTGACGACTCACTGTGCACGGTGAGCACGTGGGTCTGCACCACGTCCTTGTTGCGCAGCGCGTGGCAGGTGTAGTTGCCGGCGTGCAGCAGCTGGATGCGCGTGAGGTAGAGCGAGCCGTCGCTGAACACGCGCACCTCCTCCTCGCCGAGGGCCGACAGGTCGGCGTCGTGGCGCCGCCACACGATGGGCGGGGGAGGCGCGCCCGTCACGTCGCACTTGATCTCCACGTTGTCGCCGACCCGCGCCGACAGGCGGTTCACCTCCAGGGCCTTGTCCAGCGACACCACCGACACGCCTGCAGTCATGGGACTCGGGTACAGGCTCGTTCCGAGCCCGGTCCTTTCCTCTTACAGCTCGGTCTGACACAGTTAGTTTCTGTGGGATGGCTTTACTCAACTTTCCGAATATTTTAACAAAAGTATGCTCTTGCATTTGTCATTCTTTCATAAATATTTTAATAACATATTCACTTAATGTATTATGATAGATGTAAAAGTTTGATGCGCAAGTTTTAGTAATGTTTATCACTTGTGTGACATTTTACATCCATTATGTTACACTATGTAGGGACATTTATACCAGTTGATAATATTTTGAGACAGAACAAAAGATGCAAAAGAGTAATAGTGTTAGATTTACAAAAAAAAAAAAAAAGCCCTCAAATCTTAGTAATGCTGAGAAAATTAAAATCTCAGAATGCCGGTTCAGACCGAGCCTCTGTGCATAACCTCGAGAGTACCTACATATTTACCAATTAAATTGAACAATTCTCAGGACTCCAGATTCTCGACAAGCGATCCTGGTTTCATGGGGTTGCATTTTGAATTTATTTATTTAATTTTTTTCTTGTATTTTTGTGGAACGTGGCAGACTTTGCCGGGAGCCGGGGTAAGTTTTCTCCGGGTATTCCCGTTTCACACTCCATGTCATTAACTTGCTCATCTATTTCACCTTACCACTCGCCCGTCTCTTGTAACCTCTGTGTTGACCATGTTAAACATATAAAGGACAAGACTTGGGTAATTCACTTCGGGATGAGACTCGGTGTATTAATAGTATAACTATAAGGCTGTTCAGCCCTGACACTGGTCGATTCCGAAAAAAAAAGAGCCTTTTGGAAATTTAAGTACAATTTGTGTACTAGTTCAGTTTAACTCCGTCGAACGGAGCAGTGGCCCAAGTGGTAACGCACTTGCTTGTCGCTTAGATGCTTGGGTTTCGAGTCACGCTGACCTTCAATTTTCTTTTAATAATTAAAAAAAAATTAGCAGGCTACTGTTTACAAATATTATTAATTTAAATAAAGATAAATATATTTATTAAATCCTAATTCCTAGAAATGGCTTATCGGAGGCTTTAGACATGGATGCTTAAGTCGTTTTTAGGAATTTGTGTTATTTCTAAGGCAAATACTCTATATTTAATTTACAATATTTTTACAAAATTTCAAAAATAAAATAATAATGGGTATAATAATAATAATAATTAAATTTATAACGACTCTTTGTCATTAAAATGAAATTAAAAGTTTTAAAATATGCAATATAAAATAAACAGTTACAAAATATTCGGTACAAACCAGTTTTCACCTGACCAAAGCTGTTGCGTTTCTATCAGATTTTATGTTTTCTATTGAAAATGATAATGAGGTAACATATATTGCTTACCCCAAAATCATGTATAATTTTTCTACAGTTTGATCATTTTTATTTTTCTGTAATCAATTAACAAACATACTAGTTTATTTTTGAATGAAGTAAGTTTTCCAACAGATATACTTCAAAAACATTGTTCATGTAAACAATAATCTTTTATTAATTGTGCAATATTGTCATCTTCAAATTCGTGTTTGTAGAACAGTAAATGTATGAATATATTTATTAATAAAAATCAAACATTTTGATTATTATAATTACTCTTTATAACTATTATTTTACCCAAATTATTTATATTAAAAAGATTGAATTTTTACTGTAATTTAAATATCAAGAAACATATAGTAAATATTTTTTTTGCAAATAAAATGATCTACATTAAAATTATAAATGTAAGTAAACATTAAATTTATATATATTTTAATTATTACAATCAAAGGGACTATCAGCGGGAATCGAAACACGAGCGCCTGGGCAGCAAGCAAGTTATGTTACCACATAAGTCGTTGTGCCGTTGGCCAGAGTGAAAATTGACTGACACAAACGGTGCTTAAAAATGTCAAAGGGATTTTATTTGAAATTGGCTGGCCAGTAGGCCTTATTGTTTCAATGAGTGAACACTCTTAAGATATGATGCTAACACACGTTGTCTCATCCCGAAATGTATTTCCCAAGTTGAGCCCTCCCCGTCAGTTTTCTTCTTCATCCTGTTATTCATTCCAACATTAATCTATTAAGTTTTTAGTTCACTCGTTTGTTTATTCACTAACACTTGTGAAATAGGTTTGCGTCCGGGCCCGGTGGTTGGACAGGAAGATGTGTTATGCTTTACAACTTGTATCCACTCGTTGGGCTGGATGGCATTAACTTAGAAGTACAATGGCCGTATTGGAGTATATTCTATCATTGAAATTTAAAATGACGATTTAATTGAAAAAAAGTTGCGTATTGATTTTGAATTTGGATTAAAAACCATTTATATAAAACTTTCTAACTTATACTATAAACATTTTTCACATAAAGACACAAATAATTTATTATTTAATTTAATGCAATTAAAATGTTTCTTTATGTAGAACCCAAATTTAAGTATATAATAATTATTTAAGAATAATATTTAAAATATTTGTAAAAGAAATACATTTTTTATTATTTTTAACGTAGGTAGCCTTATTCATATTTTTGTGGCCATTCTCGCAGTTGATGCAGTGTATTTTAAAAAGTTAATAATTAATGCATTCTGTGCATTGCCTTATGCAGATTTATTAGCCAAACCCAACTAACACCACAGGCTAATAACATCACATCATAACTCTTCCAATACGATGATCACACAGGCATTCCCGACTCTCACCATGTCCACCAGAGCAACAGTTAAAAGCTGCCAAGATATTATTTTGCTTAGCTGCACTACTTTACAATAATAAAGCAAGCAATATTTTTCAACAAGTTAGTGTCTGCCATAAAAAACCAAATAAGTAAAAAATTAAAATCTATTTTGAGTACGTATTGTATTGTCATGACTTACTTGCCGTAATATAACAATGCAAACTATGCCCCTCTAGACAACTGTAAAAAAATTTTTTTTTGTATGTTCCTAGTATGAGAAAATAGTACTTTTTTGTATTTTATTAATTTAAATTTTATCTTGGTAAGTGTAAAGCCAGAACTGCAGGGCCTAAGACTGCAGGCAATGAGTCCTTACATAGCCTACCGTACAGTCTAGGTCTACGGAAGCGGCAGTAAAGCAGGGAGCCAACTTACTGTATAACTTACTAAACGCCATGTAAAACTCGTTAATGTTGAGGCGTCCGTCCTTGTCGGTGTCGTCGTACGTGAGCATGTGGCCCAGGCTGCAGCCCTGCGCCAGCTGGCTGAGGTGCTCCTGGGTGGCGACCTGTGGCGAGCACCAAGCCTCACTTCAACACTACAACACTAACACTGCAACACTAACACTGCAACACTGCTACAACACCGCAACACTGCTATACTGCAACACTGCAACACCGCAATACTGCAACTGTGCAATTCTGCGACACTGCAATACTGCAAAACGTGAAACACTACAACACTGCAACACTGCTATAACACCGCAACAATGCTACAACACCGCAACAATGCTAGAACACCACAACACTGCAACACTACAACACCGCAAAACTGCAACTTTGCAATTCTGCGACACTGCAACACTGCAAAACGTGAAACATTACAACACCACAACACCACAATATAAAATAAGGATTTTGGTGTTCAATATGCCACACCTGTACCCTAACTGTATTCCTAGTCCAAAATTGGACACGGCCAGTCCATGATTTTTAGGGAACAAATTTTTTATTAAATTTCAAATCAAAATGAATTATTTTTTATGAATTTTAGAATTTTTGTTCATTAAAATCGGATGATAAATAAAGATTTTCAAGATGCGGGCCGTAACGGAAATTGCAAAGGTGATGTCATAACAATTCAAAATGGCGGTCATGGTATCTTAATTCCTAGAAATGGCTTATCGGAGGCTTTATACATGGATGCTTAAGTCGTTTTTAGCAATTTGTGTTCTTTCTAAGGCAAAATGACTTTTGAGGTTTTTATAAATACTAGTTTTCGAATTTTCGAATTTTTGAGAATTTTTGGCGGGATTTAAAAGTCTGAAAATTTTTGCGAATTTGGGCAAATTTTGGAATATTTTGACCAATTTTGGCAAATTTTAAAGGTAAAAGGTCAAGGTCAACATCAAGGTCATACAAAATGGCCACCGTGACGTCACAATCCAAGATGGCGGTCGGCTCGATGGCTCCACCGCCTGACGCCTGTGCCCGGATGCCCATTTACATACTACTTGAATTAAATTTGGTTTAATAACAAAAAAAAAAACGAACAGAGAGCAAGATGGAGTGCCCACTTGAAACTAGCCCCATACAAATTCTTTCAAACGCTTTATTTTGGTTTTGGCGATGTGACCCATCTGAGAAATATAAGTTCAGTTACTTTACTTGACATGACGTTGTGGAATAGTCATATACAAATGAGCACACTTGATTTGCACCCCTGAGTCCTTCACCTTCAATATACATGTATATCACTGAATGTCTACACACGAGGTCAAAAAACAGAAACAGTTAACTCATAGGTGCCGTAGTAAATACCTAACTGTCCTGTACTGGTATACATGAAAGTGGCAGGTCATGCATAGAATCGAAAACCAAACCTCCGGCATATTCTTGTTTATGACTTCTTTTATTGACATTAAATTTAGCATTTCTTGTTTGTATACATTAAACTCGATCTCTGCTACTTGCTCTACGCTATCGATTATGTGAGGACTTTTTAACTTGCTATTCCGTAGTTCAAATTTACAACATACATCAACATGTGGGTGTCCAAATCTGCAGTTGAAATTTTGCCAAACGTATTCTCTATAGAAGTTTTATCTAACTGAACTGTCTGAATGTATTTGAGAAATTTTAATTATTTGTTCCCTGGCCACCATAAACTGTAACCTTCAGTGGAAAGGATTCAACCAGCTTGTGAATAATTTCGGTAATGCAATAAGAGATTTTGTGTTTTTGGATTCTTCCATCTTTGATGCCATGAAGATTGTCCCAACATAAGCTATAACTCGGCCAAGATAACAATGTATCTCGAAAGAATGCGGTCGCGCGCGAGAGAGACAGAGTAAGTAGCTGACCTGGCCAATCGGTGACGAGCAGCAGGTAGCGAGCCGGCTATCGCCAAGTACAGTCAGCGATGCGTGACAAGTGAACACGTCAGTTCATCCGGCGTGGTTACGTGTGAGTTCGCGAATTGGAATGTAATGTTGCTGCTTGCGTTATCAACTATCGAGTGGAATATATGCATTAATAACGTTATACAATAATGGCATCATCTAGGATAACGCGTCCGACTATTCATAGTCAAGCACGTGAAATTATAGGAAATGTTATTTCATATTTTGATGCAGAGAAGCTTGCTGGAAAACACGCACATCCCATCGAAAATGCTACAAAACGAGCTGCAGCTGCGACTGGAAAATCTGTGGGAACAATATGCAAAATACATAAGGAAATGAGCATAGCAAAACTAACAGAAACACGAGTATGTACACCGGGCAAACAACGGAAGACAAGCCGTAAAAAAATTGTTCTGGATTATTTTGATTTGTGTGTTGTTCGACGTACAGTTCAAAACTTTTATGCCTATCGAAAGGAAGTGTCAACATTGAAGAAATTACTGTATGTATTGCGGAAAGAAATCGATTTTGCTGGAAGTAGAGAAACGTTGCGGAAAATATTAAAACAGATTGGCTTCCGATTTAAGAAATGCATAGACAAGAGACTAGTATTGATGGAAAGGATAGATGTCGCTTGGAGGGGAAGGTATTTGCGACGAATGAAGGAAAATGACAGTTTAGGTGAGAATAAATTACCAGTTGTATATGTTAATGAAACATGGATACATGCAGCATACACTGTGAGCAAATGCTGGCAAGATCCAGATACGCAGGGTGTACTTAAGAACGACAGAGCAGCACACAGATGGATTATTGTGCACGCTGGTTTGGTTTCGGGTTTTGTTCCTGGCGCATTCTTAATCTTCAAATCCAAATGTAAAAGCGGAGATTATCACGATGAGATGAATTATGATAAATTTTCCAAGTGGGTACTTGAACGGCTTACACCTAATCTTCCCACACATTGCATTGTTGTAATGGATAATGCATCCTACCATTCAGTGCAGATTAATAAAGCCCCGACTGTGGCATCGCGCAAGGCGCAAATTCAAGAGTGGCTGAATAGCAACAACATTGCTTATGAAGAAGACATGACAAAGTCAGAATTACTTAACATCGTCAAGTGCCAACGCCCGTCTCCGAAATATCGTGTGGACGACATCCTTGAAAGACATGGTCACGAAGTAGTCAGGTTGCCACCGTATCATTGTAATTTAAATGCAATTGAATATATCTGGAACATTGTGAAATCTCTTGTGTCGGACAAAAACGTTTCACAAAAAGCCGACCATATACAAATGTTGACAGAAGAAGCCATTAACATAATTTGTGAAAACGACTGGATGGCAGCTATGTCACATGTTAAACGAGAAGAAAAGGAGTACTGGAAAAACGACCACTGCATTGAAGAGGAAATGGAAAAATTTATAATACGTCTAGACGGTGACAGTGAAAGTGAAAACTATGTTTGTGAAGATATTGACAGTTCCAGTGATGACAGTGGTGGAAGATCCTCGGATGGTGCACTTTCAGGCTTCGAGTGTCTGAACTAGGCAGTTGTAAGTACAAGTGTATTAATTAAAATTCTTTGTTGTGCTATGAGTGCGTTAGATGTAAATGGTAGGCCAGATGCCATTCCATTTGTATTTATATGTTCAACAAACAGCAATTGCTACTTGTTATGTTTGTGGACCAGTTGCTGTTTGCATGTAACCTGAAGGTACCTATATTCTAATTCTGCGGATGTGTATGCTATAACAAACGTATTTCACTTGAATATGTAGGAAATAGGTGGAACGAAACGTGAAATCAGCTAATATAGTGGCTGTGTTATTGACGTAGGTCCACAACAGTTTTCACTGAGTGTACCGCTCCCGCCTGTAGTGTGTTACTCAGGGAGGGGACTGGAGGAGGTATCACGACACTTCCCCTCACGGGATACATTGTTAGCTTGGGGGCGTTATACTTGGAAGATGATGGCATTCAGTTAGATAAACAGGCCAATATAAAAATAATTATAAATAAGATTTATTGCTAAACAAACAGCACTGCTAATTTCTGTTGATGCAGAGCAGAAATTCACAACTCTGTAAGAATACATTCTCTTTCCATTATTAACAAACTATTTGGTGTGTAAACAAACTCAAAGTTACATTACTTTATAGAGGAAGGAACTAAGTCAATGACTTAGCTCCTTTCTCCAAATACCTTTATTTTTGGATGTGTGATTTAAGAGGTAAGGAACAATTTAGCAAAGTTCTTTTCTCCACAGTTTGAAGCGTCTAAGCTTATACTGTTCACATGTATTTAAATGTGAACAAAATAATACATTAATTATGTTCCTTTGTACACAGATGTATTGAAAAATCTGAAAGATTTCTGTAGCACTAAGTATACGTATATGTATATTTGATTTGCTTGAACGATAAAAAACCTTCTTGTTAGTACTTCCTACAAGGACACTTTAACCTTATTGAGCTGATTAGCCTGTTTGATAATGTTATTAAAAAAACTTTGCCAGTAAAGTGATTTGAACCACGTCCTTTGTGGTTAACATTCGCGCGTTCTACCACCATGCTATCAAGCCAGTTGGGAACAAAGAAAGAGAATATTCAATATAATCGTATAATGCCAGGTATTTTAAAACTAGAGTTTACTTTTTACTATGACTATTTTAGTGTACCAAATATATTCCAGGGTAGTTTCACTATCACAAGTTTCATTTAGCACAACAAAACATTTGGTTTGTACTTTAATTTTTTACGAAAGTGACTTCATAATGGTTTATGTTACCAAACATAGGTGAACCATCTTTGTGTCACATTTTCGGTCATCGAATTCCGTTAAATTCTCACGAAATCACTCATACTAAATGCCGTGTACCGAGAGCTAAGTTTTTAACATATAAATATTGTTCAAATGCATTCTAGCGTGTATGTTTTAAGTTTTTCCTGCAGCTGGCAACACTCTTTAATAGAAAACACAAAGTTTACAACACGCATATCGTGTTACCTTCGTAGGAAGTGACACGAAATTACAATATAGGCCTACCCAACGTAAGGAAAATGTTGAGCCTAGAACTACCTGAGCTATGCGGGCTTTGACACAGGGCCGCGCTGGGTGGAAATGTGAAGTGCTGCAAGCCAGCAGGACACACAGTACACACAGGACACAGGACACACAACACACAGGACACACAGGGCACGCACGACACACAGAATGCACAGGACACACCATCAGCCCTGCGAGGCAGCGAGGGGCAACAGCGACCCACCTGGTCCAGCTCGTCCCTCTCCAAGGCACCGTTGTTGTTCTGGTCGTAGTGGCTGAACATGATGCTGACCAGGTACTCCTTGCCGGAGCTGTGGTTGTCCTCGGCCATCAGCTTGGCGTGGTTGAAGAGCAGCAGGTTGTCCTGCAACACGCCATCTCCCTCACTGGAGATCCCTGCGCTGTCCATGAAGCTCGTGCGAACAAGTCCCGTGCCATTTTCGGGTGAAGCAGCTATTTAAACTAACTGGTACCTACTGAAAAAAAAATTGGTTGTGTAAAATCGGTGTACGGACGATAGTTTTACGTGACAACGTCATAACAAAACATTGATGAAATGATTGCATACTTTTATAAATAAAATTGAATCATTTTAATTTTAATAATAAAAGAATAAATACTTGAAATTATACTAGTAATCAGATTTTTAAAATGCAAATATAATTAACCTTTATTGCCGAAATTGTTGTTGCAATAAGCAATGAAAACCACATTAACTTTTTACTTCACTTTATAAACAACCGACGAAACAGTTCACGTGTAGATGACTTGTAATTATTTTTAAAAACTGGCGTTTAGCTATAAAGTTTAAATATAATTATGAACAAGTTTTCATATAAATAAACTGTAATCAAATATCTATCATCAATTATATGAATCTACCATAATTTTTTATTCAATTGTAACATAACCTATTATTACTGCACTCGCCGACAGATGCTACTTTTTTTAATAATAAAAGAATAAATACTTGAAATTATTCTAGTAATCAGATTCATTTTCTTACGCACATTTGACGTAGAAACACATTTATAAACAAAGTTTTAAGTTTTAACTTCTGTCGGTGCGGCGCAAGCGTACAATGGGAGTAACGGGACACAGCGTAACGGAACAATGAGCGAAACGGGACACAGCGTAACGGAACAATGAGCGAAACGGGACACAGCGTAACGGAACAATGTGTGTAACGGGACACTATTTCGTGCATGCAGCCGGCGTTCATCGATTTATTAGACGTTGTCACGTCAATTGAAAGAACCTACTTAGTGGCATATAGTTCTCTCGAAAAAAAAATTTCGAGACTAGTTGTGTATGAACAGACTGTAGCATCGTCTGTGCTTCGTGATTGGTTGAGTTTCTCTCAGACACGTGTCTACTGACGGCTAACGTATCACAGCCATTTTGCAAGGGAGAAAAACCGTTCTGATTGGCCCGGCCAAATAAGGCAACGGCTTCTCTTGCAGACAGTTGCCGAATACAAGGCACGGGCATATATGTTGCAGTATAATGAGATTTCAGATTCATTCGCGAAACATACTTTCCCTTACACATACTGAATTAAAATTCCGACACAAAACGTGCTGCGAGATTTCGCAACCTCAGAACTCGCTAGCTGCGTTGCCATGACTGGAGGCATGTACTTATAACGAAATGATTTTGAGACTATATCTGTCAACACACTGTAGGATCATCTGTGTTTCGTGACCAGTTGAGTTTCTTTTAGGCACATGTCTGTCGGCTTACCAATCGCAGGAAGAAAACGAGTTCTGAATAAATAAGGAAAATGGAATAGTCATTTACAAGGATGAAAACACTGCCGCGGGCATGCCTTATTGCAAACTCGTGGGCGTTCTTTATTTATATATATATATATATATATATATATATATATATATACATATTCCCCCCGAAAAACACCTGCCCCTAGTTTAGACCGATACGTTATGTGGGGCCAAAATTACTTTACTGTGGAACTTACACGTGGGATCTATACATAAACGAATTATCTATGCGTGGGCCCTTCACAGCTGTGTGGGGCCTGCTCGTGTTGGTAGCTAGTTCTGACCGGTAAGTCCAGAACGTGCTCTAGGATGTGAGGTGCATAGCGGCTGTCAGTAGGGCCGTTTTCTGGTGCTGTGGTTGCAGCCTCAAATAACTGTAGTCCGAGTAGAAATGCCAAAGGGGCACCAACGGACACGGAGACAGCGCCGGGAAAACCTGTGCGATACACAGCATCAGTTTACTTCGTCGGTCAGCCGTCACAGTTCATGAGTAACCTTTTCTCGCCGAAACTTGGACCTTAATTCGGGGCATGCAATTATCGTGAAAAAATTCTGATCGCTCATTAGACTACAATAAAGTATGCCTGCGCTAGCGATTGTTCCCTTGTGAATGGCGGCCGTCAGCAAGAGAAGTCATTTGACCAGACGATTCAGGACGCATTTTGCTTCCGCAGTGGATGGCTATGATTGGTGTGCTGCAAGTATACACGTACCTGGATTCAAACCCAGCCAACATAAAAAACAGACAAGGCTACAAAGTTCTTTAGTACACAGCTTGTCTGAAAATATTTTCACGAAAAATACATGGCCCTACTTATAATCATTAGGGACCGGAAAAATTCGCGGATTCAATGACCTCTAGGATAGCCTCCATTATCCTCTGCATTTCTAAAGTAAACACGCGTGTTCATTGGGTACTAAATTGTGAGGCGTCTCCACTGGGTAGCTTGTGATTCGACGCTTCTTTGGTCGATAGTCTCTCATTGGCCCAGAGAGTTCCAACTGCGAGCCAATAGCAGAACCAGCAGAAATGTACACAAGTTTGATTTTCAGCCTATCACGAAATGAATCCGCGAATTTTTCCGGTCTCTAATTAATAATATGCCTACGGATTCCGTGCTAGACTCAAATATCCTATACATTGTCGTCACTTGAACGAGGTTATTGGCCAACACCGAGGTCTAAAACTTTTCCCGCCATGGGCTGGATTGCGCGTGACTGGACTGTTCATTCTTTCAAGGCGTGTCAAGAGAACTATGGGGTGGTCATCAAACATAATCCTACACAATAATGTGCTTCAAGTTTACTTTAAGACTGAATGAACCTGCGAGATCTTAGCACCTCTACTGATAATCATGACAACCTTGCCATTTACTGTAAATGAGAACAGCAAGATAAAGTGTGCAGTGTTTCTGAAAGTAAACACCGTTGTTGGTGCAAGGAAATGAGTGACACACATCAAATATTTTTATCTTGGTATTGCACATGTGTAACAAGCTACCAATCCTGGAACTATCTTTCTTGTCTCTGAAACTTGTTATTTTATAACGTGTGTTAGAGTGTACCTACATATGATTTGTTTCTATGTTTGTATCTAGTATTATTGCTACATAAATATTTAGACACCCAAATATCTATTTTTCAAAAGATACGTACAGTTTTATTTCTAAAACATGAATAATACAGTCAAGAACGAAGCCTAAGTTACTGATAGGGTGAGGCATTTATACAAGTGTTTAATTTCTCCAAACCCCTGATGTTTCCCTTTTAAAAACATTTTTCGTGATAAATTATTTTGGTACTTCCTTATTGTATACAACCGAGTATAAAATTTGTGCATACCACTACACAGGAAAGTAATATTGCGAGTATTTTATGCTTTCAAACGTACTAAAATATTTCAATGTATACGAACGCTACGCTAAAATGCGTATTCAGTAAGACTGGCAATAGGTCTAAAAGGCAGCACGACAGGCGCGGCAATGCAGCCGGGCTCACCTTCATTATCTCGTACTCCTGCATGGAGCACGAGTCCACTCCCTCCTCGTCCCCCCCGCCCTTGTCGCCCTGCTCCGGGTCCACTGGCAGGCTGGTCGCCTCACTGCTGCCAACCCCGCGCGCCAGGCTGCTCAGGTTGCCAGGCGCCGGGCTGGTGGCGTCATCGTCTGGAACACCACTCGATACACTCGCCACAGGAGCACGCGGAGAAAACCAACCTGAGTCTCACCAATTGAAGCTCAGTGAATCACAAAAACAAAACTAATTTAAAAAAAAAAATGACTTCTATCAGCTTGTGAACTTCTCGTTTCTTCAGCAAGAGTTCTAATACAAGCCAGATTTTTTTTTTTAAATATATATTTTTAAGTGAACTTGTGTTAACTACTTTTCTGTATGTTGAAGTCAGCTTTTTTCAAGTTATTTATTTTTCAATAGTGATGGGTAGAACTACTAAAGACGCTTCTCGAATGAGGAAACGATGGCTGGTTGAAACCTTTGATGATTGACAGAAAAATTAAAAAAACAATATAGGTAAACAGAAAAAATAAAAATTTATAAGAATGCAAGTTCACAGAAGCAAGAAAATATATTGTTGGTTATAAGAGTTTATGAGTTAACTAATGAAGAAATGAAATGATGTAATGCCTCAACTATCGATATACTACTCAAATTAAAATTTGTGTAAGTTACTACATTAACTAGATACGATGCCCGACATGTATTTGGCAAGACCTAGCATTCCGTAATTTTTAGTTCTATCGAAAAAAGACAACGTTTGTTCAGACAGAAGCAGATAAAGAAGATAACTTGTGGAAGTTGGAAGGCAATAAACCACATTTGCAAGATTTTGCTCTTGTGCAGCACAAAATGGAAGGTTATAAAATTGGTTTTGAGTGTGGTGATTAGGGGTATTGGTGGAAACACTGCAATTGGAGTAGGAGTAGTGTTTTACCATGTGGGTTTTACAGCAAAGTAGGGCAGTCGGGTACGACCTGTCGCATTAAGAAACAAATGAAGACTTAACGATTTGGAAACAAGCATTTTCTGGCAATGTTAATGGAATCTAACAATTTATGTGTTCAAACTAAATATTACCAAGAAAATGTAAAAGCTCTAGTAGACACAGGTGCCACAAAATCTTTTGGTAACCAATTTTTTTTTCTGAGCGTATTAGTAGAAAATAATCTGGATCTAAAAAAAAAAAAATGTTAAAATAGGAGAAAGGGTCGAAATACTACTTACGATGCAGGTGTCACTAACAGTTAAGACTCCACATTAAGATCCACAAATTCTCCTGGGATATAAAATTGTTTAGGGTAATACCAGATTATATTCAGAACATTATTTTGGGCATAGAGTTTCTGGAGGATGTCCAGGCAATCATAAATTGCAAAAACAGATGTTTAAAATTTTTGTTTGAGCCCAAGATGCTGATAGAATTGGAGAAGCACAGGAGAATAAAGAGGATGGTGTGTTCCGAAAATCTCGTCGCTGATGCTCTCTCAGGTTGTATGATCTCAAGGAGTTTCAGGATGTGGAGACAGAAGAAGATCGAGACAGACCCGGAGATTTTGAGGAGGAATAGGTAGGTAGGTTGTTTGAACGTCATGTCGGGTTTTCCTGAGTGTTTCAAGGGGATAAGTGACTGACAAGATATAGATCAGGCAGTCAACAATTGGGTGGAAGCTAAACAATGCCGGTTATGAGGAGTTTCGTCTAGTGAATGGCATTTTGTATGTTTTAAAGGATGGCCTGAAGAAAGTTTATCACCCGAAATATTTTATTCCCATGTTGTTGAGGTATTTTCATGACTCCATCATTAGGGAACATGGATGAATTGACAAATTGCTGAGTATAATTGCTGAGAATTTTTTCGGTCATGAGATGTGATGAAGAGAGATATGTGCGGAAATATCATCTCTGCCAACTCAGTATCAGCCCGTCAACAGCAAGGTGGGAAAGTACGTTGTGGAAAGTCTTAGTCAACCGTAGGAAAGAGTTTATATTGATGTCTTTAGACCTCTACCTACATCATTAAATGGGAATAACTGTCTTCTTGTGCTTGTGGATATTTTTGGCAAATTTTATATTTTCATGCCCATGAAGGTTATGGGGAGTTTGCAAGTGGTGAAGGTTTTGAATGAGGTGTGGATACTATTTGATTAAGCAGAGCAGCTTGTGTCGAATAAAGCCAAATACTTCACCAGTAACAGTTTTCAAAACCAGTGCTTTGCCTGGGACATCAAACAATTTACCACATCGCCATATTATCCAAAACCCAATATGGTGGAGCATGTCAATAAGAACATTACAATAACTCTCACAATCGTCCACCACAACAAGCTGCGAAATAGGGACTAATCCATGATTGATCTTAACTTAGCTTATAATATGGGTACATCATAAGGCTACTAGGTTTATGTCTGCCAAGCTTTTTCTGGGAAGAGACATTAGTCACCCATTGTTAAACATGTGGGGTGTGAACCCTGCAAGATTCTCCGTACACAGTCCTCGATGACTGGAGAAAATCTAAGTGAAAACTGCCGAGAACCTGGAAAAGGCTCGCGAAAAGGTTAGCTGTCGGTACAACAGCGACAGATTGCCCAATTCCTTCCTTAAAATGGTCAGGAGGTGCTTTTTAGGCAATATGTTTTGAGCGATAGTTCTACATTTTTATTCAGAAAACTACAGCACGTGTACTCTGAAATTTCTGGGTGCTGACACCGTTTAGTTGCAGGATATTAAGGGTGTTTTCAGCGTTAAGAATGCCCATCATAGCTACATCAAACCTTTTTGTAAGCTTGGTTCTTGAAGCATTGGTTAATTTATCTGTTCAGTTTTTGTGACTTTAGTTTGTACTGCGGGTGTTGAGTCTTTTTTTTTGCTGAAAAGATGGAGTACTTATGATCTTTCGTTGTTGGTGCTATTTCGTGTTTAGGCCATTCTTGTGATTCTGTGTTTTGCTTAATTTTCTTAATTCTGGATTTTTTTCTTTTTGTGATATTAGTTTCAGCTCTATTCATTGTTCGCCTTTCATTTGTTTGATGTTTGTCACAGGGTCTAACTTCTCTTCAGCTAGTTCTCGAATTTCCACCTACATTTTATGTCGATTTATTTTTGCTTTTATTTAAAGAGGGGCGATTTGTGGCATTGTAATGCTACGGGCTATTTTCTTTGTTGTATATGCAGTTATGTTTATTTAATCGGATTTTAGTGTCCCTTCTGTTTATGATTAATCATTATTGGTTGGAATTTCATTTAACTTATAACCATTTGTTTTTTATTTTGCTTTTTATCTTGCATCTTTTGTTTATCTATGATTGGCAATAGCGCCGAAGTGCACTATAATGTTTATATATTTTAATTTATCTTGTGTATAAGTTTGTAACTTTTAATATAAGCCCTTTCATACTTTTATATTAATTTTTAAATTTTATCATCTATGTTGGGCAAAGATTTCTGTTTGATGTGTTATTCTACGAGTGAGTTTTGATTTCTACGATACTTCTTCGTGTAACGTGCGACACCAGCGCTCGAGTGCAGCAGTGGCAGGAAGAGAGACTGGAAGAGAGAGTCGACAAGTAATGACATCAGTTCCTGAGGCAGAAGCCCACGAGACCATAACTAAGAGCCGTAATCTTAGCAGAAGGAACGAAGATATAAGTTCCTGATGGCAACGTTAATGAACATAAAACAAAGAGCCATAATCTTCGTAGAAGGAAGGAAATCTTAAGTTTTTGAGGCCGAAGTTGACGAGACCAAGACCAAGAGCCGTAATATTCACAAAAGGGAGCAAAAAACATTAGATCCAAAAGTATTAAGTCAACGAAGCCAAAACCAAGAGCTGTTATCATCGCAGAAGGAAGTAACCACATCAGTTCCTGGGTTCGAAGTCAATGTGACTAAAACCAAGAGTCGTAATATTCACAGAAGGAAGTCAAGGCATCAGTTCCTGAGGCACAATTCGACGAGAACAAAACAGAGATCCGTAATTTTCGCAGAAAATGTAAACAAATCAGTTCTTGAGGCAGAAGCCGAAGAGTCCAAAACTCAGAGCCATAATCTTCGCAGAAGGAAGGATGACATAACTCCCTGATGCCAACGATGATGAAACCAAAAACAAGAGCCATAATCATTGCAGAAGGAAGTAACGACATCCATTCGTTAGTGCGACATCGACAAGACCAAAACCAAGAGCCGTAATATTTGCAGAAGGAAGAAAGAATATAAATTCCTGAAACATGGTAAGTGCAGCAGTAGTTACTTGAGCATGTGCACTAGTCCCACCCTGGTAAGTGCAGCAGCAGTTACCCGGATGGGTAAGCTAGTCCCACTAAGGTAGTTGCAGCAGTGGATACCTGGGTGGGTGCGCTAGTCCCGCCACGGTGTCTGCAGCAGCAGTTACCCGGGTGGTGTCTGCAGCAGGGGTTACCTGGGCGGGTGCTCTAGTCCCACCATGGTGTCTGCAGCAGGGGTTACCTGGGCGGGTGCGCACACAGCCGAAGGAGTGGTCGACGGCCAGCGGCGCGCCGCGCAGGCAGGCGGCGCGGTGCAGCTCGCAGTGGTTGGCGTACAGGCGGCCGTCGCTGCCGCACACCAGCTTGTGGTGCTTGCGACAGCGCGCCTGGCACTCGCAGCGCGCCTCGCCACCCCTCAACCGGCACTCGCGGCCCTTGCCGCAGTACTTGACGAGGCACGGGTCGAGCGACACGACTGCAACACGAGCATGCCCTCCTTCGAACAACCTTCTGCTGAATCATTTCATACATTATGGTATCCTCGAACATTTAATTATACTTTTCTTTCCTCTAGAAGCATATTTAAATCGTGATTTGAAATATTATTAAAACAACGAGTTTTCCTTATCAAAACTAAAAAATAATTAAAATGTTTACTTTTTGTAATCTATACTAATATTATAAAGCTGAAGTTTGTTTGTTTGTTTGTTTGAACGCGCTAATCTCAGGAACCACTGGTCCGATTTGAAAAATTCTTTCAGTGTTGGATAGTACATTTATCGAGGAAGGCAATAGGCTATATTATATTACCAATAACATTAGGGATCCTTACTAAAAGTACAATTTAGAATCAAATGTGTTGGAGGGGGTTAGATACAACTTGCAGTACACGTACGAAGTGTGTGTTGACAATGCCGCAGGCGCTAGAAGTTGCCACGCACTAGATGCCTTATCATTCTTAATTTTCCCATACAAGTAAAAAACACCCGTGTGATTTTAACAACGAAGCAATCAGTACCCTCATATAGAATACATAGAGATAGTGTGAGGTATATATGTAGATATAAAGAGATAAATACAGATAGAGAGATACATAGATATATAGGACTATAGATGTAGATAGAGATAAATATATATTTAGAGACATGGATGGATTATTTGTATATGTGTAACTACTTCAAACATATTAAAAAACAAAACTGAATGAGGCATTGCAATGCATGCCGAGCATTAGCTAGATAATGGAATCACAATATTAGTAATACCTTATTTTTCAGTTTTTTTCTATATTGCTTTGTAGAGTCTAGATTACATACAGACCAGGTAAATAACTATAAACTGGCAGAACAACGTCTGTCGGGATCTGAAAGTGATATAAATTATTTTGCTCACTTGACATTCATATTAAGAAGACAATTACTAACTACATCTGATCTCTAAACAGTTCCCCTTCATCCTGTGTTCAGCCCGGGCAACGCTGGGTACTGCAGCTAGTATTTCATATTCGTTATGTGGATAATATATTTAAAATACGACGCCAATAATAAAGTGTCTAGTAGCATTCACGCTAAAGCTTGCTTTTGTGAGTGGAATTTTCTGGATGATTATTGTGAATTTTTAAATAATGTTTAAAAAAGGAGACAAAAAATAAATAAATCTCAGTCTAACTCTTACAGCGCTCCGTCTCACAAATCATGTTTGTTATCCCATTTTGTTGTCTTTACGCCTAGAAATTATTCTCGCTGGCTTTCTTGGATTTCTGTTTCCTAACATATTTCGTCACCACTGATAAAATGTAAAAAAAAAAAAATCAATGTGTCCTATACATGCTTACTTACCTGACTATTTAAAGTTTTCAGTACAGTTTGGTAAGTACGAGGGACTTTCCGAAGTTAAGTTTCTTCATTTTTTTAAAGAGTATATGGTAAACCAGGTGAAACAAACAATCGTCACAATAATCCACACCCGTCGCTGGTTCAACGACGGAAGTAGCGTCAGCGGAGGAGGAATGACGCATGCGCAGAGCGCCGTAGAGGAGAGTGTAGCAGTAGACAAGCGTGCCCGAGGTTATTGGAGTAAAAATCACTATGTGCAGACAGACGTGTACTGCCAACATGGTCACTAATGAAAGCGCGCGCTGTTACCTGTTACACCTGCATTGAAAGCCGCACTCTCAGTGCGTCACTTCTAAACAATGCTGAGTTATAGCAGTGGCTGTGCGACAATTACGTGCATCGCAGGGCACCGAGTTTTAGCAGAATCGTTTCTTTAAAAAGATTGCCAGATACGACAAATGTCTCAATGTTCGTGGCGACTATTTCGAAAAATAGCGCCGCAAGGTGTGTAGTTCATTTTTTTTGGCAGTAAAGTTTCCGTGTGAAGTGAATATAAAATGACAAAACTTCCTTTCAGAAAGTCACTCGCATCATGAAACCACATTTGTGATAAAAAATTTCAAACAAGCTATTGTGGTAAATTAACATGGTGGCTGCAGCAGTAGTTACATGGATATATATATATATATATATATATATATGTATAGCTCGTGTTTTAACATTTATGGAAAGCCTCATTTTGTAATTTCTTTAAGTTGAAAATATTAACAGTCACGTTGTTCGTCTAGCTAGAGCATTTCCCACCTGCAGAGGTGTCGCTCACCACCACTCAGCACATAGGCACTGTGTCCAGTCACACCTGTTCTCCAGGTAGAGAATCCCCCACCTGCACAGGTGGGTTTGGCCACGCACTGGGCACGCCCTAGTCCATGTTCCAGGATGACATGGTGAGTGGTTCTTTGCTGCAACTACAGATTAGTAAAGTATCCAGATGGAGCATTAGCCGTCACACGTGAAGCTGTTTCCCCTCAAATTTTTAAGGAATTTTACATATGGCGGGGTTTTGTTTAAATTTGCATCATCTGTTCTAGCCTGCTTTGATTTACAACTATAGTTAACCTGTGCGGAAGAAATTTAGATCAAATTATTACAGTTTAATAAGTTTATTTTGATATATATATATGAAATAACCTTCATAATATTGATATGATTTGAAATGATGTCTGGATGACATAAAATATATTTAAAGTCTTTTTTTGCTATTATGGCGTACATATTGTTTCTTAAAAATAAAACTTGGAGTGAAATCTCACAACTAAGATTGGCTAAACTAGTCATTCATCAGGGGAAACAACGAGCTTAAAGCATACATGGAAGTAAATTAACGGCTATTTTAATATGTGTTGTTTTTACGTATGATTATATTTTCCATTCAAGAAGAACTCTTGTATTATTAGTAGTATTTGCATGTTTTTGCTTGGTTCCTACAGACATATAAGAAAATATAACTAACGCCGTAATTTTTTGACGTGACAACGTTTAATAAATCGATGAACGCCGGCTGCACGCACGAAAAAGTGTCCCATTACGCACACTGTCCCGTTACGTTGTGTCCCGTTACGCTTATTGTACACTTGCGCCGTATCTATCTCTCTTCCACTCGATTGGAACAACCATCGATTTGACTTTTTCGAGGCAAATTAAACTTGAAACACTCCCATTCGTTTCCTACTTTTCCTATCTTTAACATAACACAGATTGGAATAAGTTAAATAGCAAACATGTATAAAAGTTATAGTTAAAATAATCTCTTCGTTAAAGTAATAAACATATTTGAATTAATGAGTGCAAATAAAAGTAAATTTATCAATTAAATTGTAGATTTAATTTTACTCCTTCTTTGTATCCATACAAAATAGTGATAATTCAATAAAAATGATTCAATTTTATTCATAAAAGTATGAAATAATTTCATCAATGTTTTGTTATGACGTTGTCACGTTAAACTATCGTCCGTAAACCGACTTGACAGACAAACAATTTTTTAAGCACCTGGGAACATCGCTCTGACCTTTATTACCGTTACGATCATTCTAAACTCATTGCAGACCAGGCTTCGCACTCGAAAGGGACTTGTAAACTACCATCGGCGTGTAGTCACAGCAGGGAGGAACTAAACACAACTAATTAGTTTCCCTCGCTCGGAGCTAACAAGCCCTCACAACGCACGAAAGAAGAAGCCAAAACTACTCAGCCTTTTTTTTTCCTCCCCCGAGTATTTCGTGCGTTTCCCGACTGCCCCTCCGGCCTTTGCTCGGCCAAGCCCTCTGCAATCTGCATACATTACAGCCGGACTGGAATTACAACCGCACCGTTCGCTATTAATGTTTATTATCGAGCTTTATTCGTTCGTTAAAACGGGCGCGATTTGCATAAACAGAGACCCGCCGCTTCGGCAAGTAATTGCTTCTGATCTCAATTTGCTCGATCACGAAAACGAAGCAGCGCGAACGAAAAAGAACTTACTGAGTTCGTTCCATTTTTAGATTTGCGGAAGTGGTATGTACTGCTATGTGTTGTGTTAGGTTATATGATTCCTTTGACAGCCTTTGAAAAATCCACGCTTATTTCAATATACGTTTGAAATAAGGACGTATAAGCTGAGAAATTATAATTTCACTTAAGAGAGGAGATAATTAAAATACGGATGCCAAAAAATATTAGTAGTGTATAAATGGCGATACTGGGCCAGGATTCAGACTGAGGAGCCGAGGAGACAACCGCCATCTTGGATTGTGATGTCACGGCGGCCATCTTGGTGTCCAATTGCCTCAAAATTCCTCCACAATGACTCAAAAATTTTCAAAATTCCTAGAAATTTCCCTATTTTGAGAGGAAAATTCCAATTTTTAGGAAAATTTTCTCTTTTCTTTCCTCAAAAACATTCGGAGGCTTAATTTTCCTCAGAGAGACTTAATTTTGCTCACGGAGGCTTAACTTTCCTCTGACAGGCTTAAATTCCTTAAATTCCAAAAACCAAGCCTCGACCTTGACCGTAAGCTTGAAATTCTTTAACTTTTTTACGAAAAATCGTGAAAAAATTAAAAAAAAACTTTTAAAAAATGTTTACTTCCAAGTGTTTAGTTATTTAATACATTTCAGTCCTGGCTTCGAGTCCCGGAGAGAGTAAACCTGTTATTTATGTATAATAAATTTAAAAACAATTAGGTACAATTTAAAAAAATAACATCACACCGGTCATCTTGGAATCGAGAACCTTCCACCATCTCGGATGACGTCACGTCTGTCATCTTGAAAATACTGTTGCCTAGGCTAAGGCCACAAAAATATTTTGGTTCATATATTTTATATTTTAGTTTATTTTACTCTATGGATTTTAGGCTGTAATTGGTTTTATTGTAAGTTTTAATATTTGTTTACGGCTGCTCAAATAGGTAGGTAAATGTAAGCTATTATTTGTACGCGGCAGTCTCCTAAGTTTGTAGGTTTTTTGAAGTTATACTTCTTTCGGCGCGTTATGAAAAAATGATGAGGGTGAAATTTTAAGATGCGCGCGCACCACGTAACGATATTTTCACAGGAAGATGGCGGACCCACGTGTATAAACATAAACCCACATTAGGAGACATACCAAACGTATTGGTGTGCCAAATGAAACTTTATGATAGTGAATTTACCATGGAATTTATTATGGTAAACTAAAATAGTCATAGTAAAGAGTAAATTCTAAGGTTTAAAAAAAAAAACATTATTTCGGTATCACATCATATATAATGGGCCTACACATTTTCATCGTAACCTTCTGTCAGAGCAGTGGTTATACTGCGCGGTCAATAAGCTGATGGGCCGTGGTTCAAACGGCGGTAGGTACTTTTTTTGAAGTTATACTTGTTTAGGCGCGTTATGAAAAAATGATGAGAGTGAAATTATGAACGGTTCGCGTTGTTTTTAATTAATTAACTTTTCGCTAAACATTTTATACATTCGCTCATATGTCCCTGCGGAAGCACCGTGTGTCAGCCTGCACTGCGCGCCCGGCGTGAAGCATGCGAGAGGAATGCTGATGAATGAGCCAAGAGGCGCCGCCCGACAGACGAACAGTGAAGTGGGTTGGAAGGAAAGAGACTCCGCGAAGGATGGATCCAATAAGGGCGCTGGAGCCGGAGATGGACAAAACATTACGTTTCAGATCCACATTTTTTTTTTTTTTTTTGCTACGCTTCGCGGAGCTTTTGATGGCGTCGCGGTCATCCCTAATTAGAAAAGTGTCGTTCTCCCGAAGCGGGAGGAGACAGAAGTAATTAAAAGCCATTCATCAGCGGGCTGCAGTTTTCTCCAATTCTCGCATCCGGAATGAGAGAAAGAAAAAAAATAAAAGAATTCCGCAAAAAAATGTTTTCAACCATTCAGAGTTTTAATTACTCGGATTATTTTCTCTCTGCGTTTTATATTTATAAACAATGGAAGTAACTATACGTGTTAATAAAAGTCGGGAAGATACGGCTAAAATTAAATAATGTGTAAAAAGTAACTATTCGCAATGTATTTACACAATTAAGTAACACCGTAGATATTGTTATTAGTAGTATAAACAGTTTAAATGAGAATTTATTTCAAACTGAATGGACAAAATACTGTTAATAGTGAAAAATTATTTAATGTTCGGCTGAAAATATAGATTTATTTTTCTTCGCAGGAAAATCATAAAAAAATACAATTGATGTTACTTAAATCAAGAGAGAGCAACAGCAGGGCCAGTCAAGCCGTGCTTGTTAAATGTTCAATATTTCCCGCGAAAATCTGATAATATCTACGGATTTTAAGTTGGCGATCGTGGCGAAGAGTGCTTTGATGGCGGCCGAGGCCAAGGCCCCTATCGCAGAGAGGTTTGGAAATGATAATTTTAAGACTTTTTGAGGACGTTTCAAGCCGGTGTTATTTTCATAATTAAAATGGGAAATTTTCTCTCAAAAACGGCGATTTTGTGGCAATCAGCATCAAAAATGGCCACCGTGACGCCTAACTCTAAAATGGCGGACATCGACGCACCGACACCAGGGCTCGGACCTACTATTATACACTACTGACCTGTTCCAGAAAAAAATTTCTTTAGTTAAAATTTAATATTCAATATGAAAAATATTGACGTATAAACAGATTGAGCAAACTAATTTCATAAAAATAAAAAAAAAAACACGATGAATGATTTGGTTATCATTGAAGAGTTTAATCTCTGCTGGAAAAAAAAAAAAACAACCCTGACGGTCATTCCAGTCACTCCGCGCCCGCTATGCGACTCTTCATCAAGAGTCTGTCGTGTCGGGAATTCCGTGTCTCGCTGACGTCACAGTCGTTAGTAACGTGAATGGTCGCGAAGTCATTTTACTTGTGTCGTGACCGTCGCACTCTGGGTTTTGCAATTGGGGGGGGGGGGGGGGGGGGGTTTATACAGCGGTGACGAGGTCGCCGGTAGCGACAAAGCGTGTAATTCGATCGCCGAGCGGGCCGTGATGGGCCGATGCTGTTAGGCAAACATCCTCCCCCCCCCCGCACCCAGACTCCGCCATCTGCTCCACTGACGCACTGGACGCACTGTGTAATTATCGCGGACTGTCGCGCCGGCCACCAGGAGCGCCGCTGCGCCAACTGAGTCAGACGGGAAGCCTTCATTTCACAGACGAGAGAGACACACCCGAAGTTCATGCGCTTTTTTCCCCCGTATCTTTAATGTAGCTATCCTAACCAAATCAACATTCCACAATGTTTTAAAGTATTTATAACGTAGCTAACCTAACCTAATTGACCATTAGTATCATTTTATCAACAGCGCCATATTTACAATGAACAAAAAGAAAAAAAAACCGAAGATGCACGATCGGGCGTTTGGCTCTCGAGTCTGTGAAAAGAAGGCTTCCCGAGTCAGACAAGCCTCAGGTAATCATAGTAAATGTACACCCCTACTCCTCAACTTTCCGTAGCCCTACGCTCTTCAATGTCGTTCTGTCCAGAAGAAATAAAGGTAATCAAGCTACGTCTTAAAAAAAAAAAAAAAAACTACTGAAAGGTAATGTAGATGTTACTCGTTAAGAAAAAAAATCATATAACTATAAACTGATAGGATTACAGTACACTCCCGATTATCCGCGAAATTAAGTGGCAGGGCCACCGCGGATAGTGAAAATCGCGGATAATCCGCAAAAGAGACGAAAATGGGAAACAAAAAAATGAAAAATTAATTTCAACTTAAAAATCTAAAAATGTATGTACGGTCAAAGTTATAATCAACAGTAAAAATTGTTAAATGATGCTAAAATTTTTGTATTTTACTGAACAATTAACACAAGTTACAATACATTTCAGTGATGTAAACATAAAAATGATCGATAATTGCTTCGTAACAAGGATAAAGTACTGTACGTACTCGGAGACTTCATTAGACACTGCGTGAGTTCCGAGAAGGCCTGTGGCGTTTTACTGTATACTGCACACAATACGCTCGTGAATAGAGTTCAAATTTGCTCACTTGTAATAAAATACAGATTTACATATGTGCTGTATTTTTTCGTAGCATGCGCGGATAATCCTCACCGCGGATCATCCGCCCACGGATAATAGGGAGTTTACTGTATATTTTAAATAATTCAATAAGACAAACTACAATATAAGACTACACTTGTAACTAGAATAATGTTACTCATAAGGGGCTGCCTCGAGTAGGGGAACGAGGTGGGTTCTGGACCATTTGAGAATCGACACAATGGATCCAGTCACCCCAGATAACTTCCTGACCCCTCCGCACTCCTACTGGGACCCCACACAAATGGATCCAATCCTTATCATCCTGCACAATCATTTTGTAGTCTACAGTGGCAACCATATTGTTGCGGTCTGCGGTCGGCCGCCATCTTAGCTCCAAATCTTAGATATAAGTGTCACCAGTGTCGCCGATGAAGTTCATATTGCACAAAAATTCTCTATTGCGGTGGCTTCCATTTACAATTCCAACTATGTAAAGCAGTCTGTTAAACTCGGTATAGAGAAACACTGTTGGGTAGAAAAATACTATAGAGGAAGAGGATCTTTCCGGTCTCTGTCTTCAGTAAAAATGGAGCTGAGAATTAAGTCAGTTTAAGGTAATGCAGAACTAAATGTTTATTAGATTGCTAACTTTAGCAAGTGTTTCTGTAGCAGTGTATAATTTATGTAAAAAAAAAAATTGTTTGTAATTATATTGTTTTATTTCTTGAACTGGTCACTTTTATGGTATTTCTAATTAATTTTTTTTTTGCATTATCTAAGGATCGAAGCAAGGGCAGTTAGTTATACATCAAATTAATCAGCAAATAAACGAGTGATTTTTTTTTTAAATTTTGGAATGTTTTCCGAATTTTTAACTAAATAATTAGAGAATATCAAGATGACGGTCAGTGCATTATCATCGGCTTACTGGAGACTGGTAGTAGAGAAATTTGAGCGTCTTTTAGGACATTCCACCATATTAATTTTAATTAATATTTTTTACATAAAATTAATTTGTTGCACTGATCAAGTATCGAACCAAGGACAGCAATCGATGAATTATATAATTACTTAAAAATTAATTATTTTAAATGACTTTTGGAAGTGTTCCGAAATTTCAAGATTAAAAATTACGAATTGACAAGATGGCGGCCAGATTTCAAGATGGCAGGCGTCCTGGAAATAAATATTCCTACACTCTAGCGGGTACAAACTAAACTAACACGATGGCAGTGCCCTCTAGCAGAAAAATACAATATGACAGATCCAAGATGGACGTCTCCAGCAGACGAAAAGAGGATGGCTGCCATGATGTCATGCTGGCTGAAGTAATTAATATATTCCTTGGCATTAGTGGTGGGAGGTCAGTATGCCGGTGGATTCCGTGGAGGAAGAATCTATAGCCATTTTTAATCAAATGACCTCGTCGTGTTCGAACCTTGAACTCCATATCTTAAGTGCGTTTTTTTAAAAATATTAAAACTTTTTTATTCATTTTTTATGTATTGAAAAAGTCATGATTTCTAGCATAAAAAAGGATTTTCATAATGGCGACCGTTACGAAAAGTACAACGTTTCTAGAAATCAAGATGGCGGGTGTGATGATAAGATTTTTAAATTTTTAAAAAATTTTTTTGGTCAAATATTAAGGCTTAGGGCGGCTTGCTTTTAGAAGTCTATAACCGATTTTAGAAATTTAGATTCTTTCAAAATCAAAAGTCTGTTGAGGCATTTCGAATTTCGATTTTTTGAATTATTTTTGAGGGATAAAACGGGAAATTTTTGCTCGAAATCAAGGATTTTTTTTGTTGGCATTTTTAGGATTTTTGAGTAATTTTTGAGGAATTTTGATTCCAAGTTGGCTGCCGTGACATCACAAACCAAGATGGCGGACAGTGTCTCCGCTTCCATATACAGAACCCAGGGCTTGGACCGGCAAACATATACGTACAACGCCCAATAACTGACGTAACTATTTAAATAACCAGTTATTCAATCGTAACCATAACTGCCATAACTGGTGTTGAAGAATAACCATTTTGCTCATCCGTAGCTGCGATCTGCGTTTGATGGCAAGCAAGCAACGTTTTTCATTTCATGCAGTGAATTCCGGCGGCGGGCGTAGAAATTGTGTGTGTGATTCGCATCCAGAAATGTTGGTATTTGAGAAACGAATCTTTTATTTATCACTTTATTTATCACGCTCGGAATTGTTTTGAAGGATTCTACGTTAGATTTAGCGCCAGAGTTTCATATTTGATGATTATTTGCAACATGAGCAACATTACAACCATGCAATCGCTTATTACCGAGGATATATGTTAACACATAACTGGCGAGTCCTAAAAGACTCACTCATATTGTATTGTATACCTCCTCTCCCCCCATTTTTTCCAAGAAAAATTCCCGCATTCGTCATTGCACGCTCAGTTTTTTTTTTTTTACGATAGTGCAGAAGCAATGATAAATATAACATTTAGAACATTTTGATGGCCGCAAAATGATAACCAAGAAACGCGTTAAACTAAAGATTTATTTTCTTTTTAAAAATTAATATTATTTTTTTTTCAACTTTCACCAAGTTTAAATAAAAAAAAAACATTTTTTTTGCGATAGGGTGACACTTTATAACTTATATTTAAAAAAAAATATATCGACTGCAAGCGAAAAAAAATTAGATCGTCAGTCAAGCGTTAAAAATTAAACAATACACCTTTGTAAACCAGAAACTGAAAAGTTGGGTATTTCAAAAAAAAAATTACAATGCTTCTAGGCGCTCACTAAGAGGAAGCTTCCTTAAGCGCTAGGCAAAAAATAAAAAAAAAATAAAAAACTAAGTAATAACAAGTTTAGTGTTTTTATAATTTTGTTCTGTTGATAATGCTTTTTGCATTTTTTAAGACAACTGGCGCGAAATTTGATTTTTATTAGTACAATAAATAGTTAATAACAAATATCGTCGTTGCAAGGATAGGGCTGGTGACAGATACTGCTAACTGTAAATAGACCTAAAACACTCATTAGACTCAAACTGCCGTCGTGAGAGAACAACTTAGAAGTGACTCACTTAAACCACCGTCACTAGTGGGCGTGTAGATAATCTCGCCCCTGGGAGCTTCAAACCCCACGAGTGCCATCAGCCATTTACATTTTTAAAAGCGTCTAATGCACCTACGTGGAGAGCGACTTAGCCCTGGTTAGAGTGGAATCAAGTATTCATGTGGTCGCTGCAATTAAGAACCCATTAGCGACCCCAGACATATGTCGAGTCATATTAGTGCTGCAGGAAAAAGTGTTCTCAGTAGTATGATAATAGTAAGCCGAGCGTAGACTTCAGGCTGGGAAGCAGGGAGCAGGTCAATGACCCCAACCGTCATCTTGGATTGTGATGTCTCGGCAGCCATCCTGGATGACCTTGACCCTTGATCTTGAAAGTTACTTTGACATTTGACCTTGATATTTAACCTTGACCTTTGACCTGACATTTTACATTTGACCCCGATCGCCATCTTGGTTTCCACCATTTTGATTTTAGAATGTTCTGCCATCTTAAATGTTGCCATATTTGAATCGAATGCCCCATTCTTGTGCATTACAACTTGCAATGCGGTTGCCAATTTGAAATTCTGTAATTTTCATGCAGAAAAAAACCAAAATTTTAATATTTATGTAAATAATTTAATAAATAATATTTTAATAAATTTTTTCCACTATTTTAAGTATGACATTACCATTGCAATGTTCGTTGAGGTCACCATCTATAAAATATATAATGTCCATAAGAAAAAATAAAAATAATTAAAACAATTATAAAACTATTTAATTAATAGAATTTAAAACTAAAAACAAGCACTTACACCTGGAGACCTCGGTTCGAACCCATTAAGAGCAACCCATTAAGATCCTTCATCACAGAAGCCATCGGCAGTCTGACCTACCACCATTAATGTCAAGACAAATATTACATCAACCTGTGTGATGTCATGGCATTGGATCCACTATTTTATTTTCGTCTGCTAGAGGGTAGCAAGTGATCGTCCTCTATGTATTTGTGATTCATTTTCGTGGTAGAATGCACCGTGGAATTGTATTTGCCCACTAGTTTTGACCATATATCCAACAACTTTTAATTTTCGTTAGTCATAAATGTCGCCACATCTTGGTATGGAAAGTTATGTTAAACCTTTCGACCGCAGAGGCTTTGACATTACTAAATGTAGAGTAGTGTTTGATGCCAAACTTCTTCATCGAATCCTTGAAAGTCGCATTGTAGAATTCTTTGCCGAGATCCATTTTCAGGTTCAATGGTACATGCCCATCATGCAAAATGTCTATCATGGCCATGGTTACATTGGTCGCATTATTCGATTTCACTGGTCTGACCCAAGAGAACTTGCTATACACATCGATAACCGTCAATATGTTGTTGAAACCTTTATTCATTCGGGAATATTTTAAAATCTCAATAAGGTCCACCTGGAATAAATAAAGTCCACGCATAACGACTTTGCGCCGAATTATTTTCGTCATGCAGGAGCGCGAAGTTCGCGAGTTATTCCGGTTCGACTCATTGTAAGTAGCCAGCTTCCCTCAGTTCTTTGAGTATGGAGACTATTATGTTGTTGTGTGAGTAGTTTCCTGCATTAAGCGAAGCCAGCAGCAGTCACATATGATCGACTAATTCGTTTGGGTCATCCCAATAAACATAGTCAAAGTTATGAGCACTTTCTAGCTTTTGTAAAACTTCACCATGTACTGCTAGTTTATTGAAGAGATTGGTGAGGATGTCGATTTGTTCATGATATTCATCTTTATATATGGCACTTTACAGATAATTATTGTAAAAAAGTCCATAAGTTAGTTATAGACTTTAATGTGCTCTTGCAAATCTTCACGGGAAAAGCTTTTAGTTTCCCTACGAAACATCAATTTGAACAGATGTAGTGTACTTTATGTTTTGTACACTTAATGATATTTCCTGATAAAAAGTTTATTTCTTTAGCACCGAGGAACCACCTATTATGTTTTCTGTACACTCTGTAGTTTGTGTCATTACTCCGACTCGTGAAAAATATTAGGTATGGTGTGAGCATTTTATTAATTTGGTGTCAATGTTTCAGTAATTTTTCTTGTGCATAAACCCGGTACTCATTGTTACTGGTTAATATTTCCTCTTCTTTGCAGTTAGCATCTCATCAACTTCTGTCTTCATGCTGATGGTTGGTTCATCCTTATTTTTTAGTACATCTAGACAGCAGGTCGCTCAGTTTGTTACTGTCGTCGACGGTGTAAGGATCACATAATTTGTTCCATCTGGTGCATAAGTCGTGTAAATTACCTGTTCTTGAGAACTCAATGGCATCTTTACCGTCTTTAACGTCGAACTCGATGGAGGTTGTACCATCGACTACGGGAACCATGACGTCAGCGACGACGATGGTGGAGCAGATCCCGTTGGCAACGGCGACTTCAACACTGAAGGAGACTTCAACAGACGTGATACCACCAGCAGAAGAGAGCTTAATGCCGGTAGTGCTGGATGTACAGGAAACCTCGACGAACGCTGTTAGGCCCTCGATGGAGACTTCAATGGATGGCGAATCGTCAACAACTAACGAACATCGATGTCGTTACTGTGACAAGATTGTCTAAAACATCAGCAATGCTCGTCGACACGAGAAAAGAGAATGTGCTAAGAACCTTTATCGTAAAATGTTTGGCTGTATTAAGTGTTGCAAGCATTCTACAAGAAATTCTAATTTTAAGCATCACTTGGAGACATGCAAAGGCCCTGCAGTGCGGCAGAAAGTAAAGGTTTCGGTGCAAGAGCGAATGATTGATGTGCATAAGAGTATGCCTGGAAATGGTACACCCACAGTTAAATCGACATCTGGTTCGGGATCGTCTTCAACTAGGCATCCTATTGGCAACTGCGATATGACGTTTGCATTTGGACATGATGTACGGAGACATGAGAGGATTAAATATACGAAGAATCCTTCTCGCATGAAGTTTCGCTGTGATGAGAGTCATAAATGGTTTGCTCGAATTGATAATTTGCGCCGACATGCAAACAACTGTAAACGTGATGTCCGTGTGCCTACTGTTGAACTACCTGTAGAAAGTTCGACTCCTCGGTTTAGATTGGTGATTCGTGAGCGTACAAGCAAAAAAGCAGATGTGCAGCAACCGATTGCTATGACATCTGGACATGAAACTAAACCCAAGTCTGTGTTCGGTGCATTGCAGGTGAATAATAATGGCTTCTCTTTGGCACAGTCTGCATTTCGTGGAACATTGAAAGACTATTATTATCTAAATACGTTAAGTGAGTCGAAGGACATTTGTACTTTTCTTGATGATATCAGACAGGATATATTCAATCAGCTTACTGATGATGTAGCAACAAACGGTCCATTAAAATATAACTTGTGGTTGGACTGTATATATGTAAAGCCGTATCCGTTCAATTACAAAGTGAAGAAGTGTGCATTCAGACATCGGCTGCAGTAATTTACAGTTCTAACGATGTGAAGTAAACTGTTAAACACGGTGTCCAGAAACTCTGTCAAGAAGAGGAGGACTATGTCAGTAAAAGTTCTGTCTGGTCTCTGTCTAGTATAAACCGATTGGAGCTAAGAATTAGTCATTTCACGCCTATGCGGACCTAAATGTTTGTAAGATTGCTAACCTTCACAGGTGATTCTGTAGTAGAATATAAATTAAGTGATAAGATTTATTTTGTGATAGAACTTGTTTTATTTTTATTTCTCGAACCTGTCACTATTATGTTCAATTGTTATATTTAATTTTTTTGCATCATTCAAGATCGTACCAAGGACCTAAGTTGATCTAATTAATCAGTATATTGATTGAAAATTTATTTAATGAACTAGCTGCAGTACCCAGCGTTGCCCGGGCTGAACACAGGGTGTAGGGGAACTGTTTAGAGATCAGATGTAGTTAGTAATTGTCTTCTTAATTTGAATGTCAAGTGTGCAAAATAATTTATATCACTTTCAGATCCCGACAGACGTTGTTCTGCCAGTTTATAGTTATTTACCTGGTCTGTATGTAATATAGACTCTATAAAGCAATATAGAAAAAAAAACTGAAAAATAAGGGTTTACTAATATTGAAAATATTCCATTATCTAGCTAATGCTCGGCATGCATTGCAATGCCTCATTCAGTTTTGTTTTGTAATATGTTTGAAGTAGTTACACATATACAAATAATATATACAAGTCTCTAAATATATATTTATCTCTATCTACATCTATAGTCCTATATATCTATGTATCTCTCTATCTGTATTTATCTCTTTATATCTACATATATACCTCTATGTATTCTATATGAGGGTACTGATTGCTTCGTTGTTAATATCACACGGGTGTTTTTTACTTGTATGGGAAAATTAAGAATGATAAGGCATCTAGTGCGTGGCAACTTCTAGCGCCTGCGGCATTGTCAACACACACTTCGTACATGTACTGCATGCTGTATCTAACCCCCTCCAACACATTTGATTCTAAATTGGACTTTTAGTAAGGATCCCTAATGTTATTGATAATATAATATAGCCTGTAGCCTTCCTCGATAAATGTACTATCCAACATTGAAATAATTTTTCAAATCTAACCAGTGGTTCCTGAGATTAGCGCGTTCAAACAAACAAAAAATCAATCAAACTCTTCAGTTTTATAATATTAGTATAGATTTTGAACTTTTTCCTGAATTTCTAGGTTAATTATTACGAATTTACAAGATGGTGGTCTTGATGGCCTACAGGATGATGGTAGTAGAGGATTTAAAGTCTCTTTAAGAATTGGGATGATTTATTGAAATTATTATTATTTTTACACAAAATTAAACATTATTGCACCGATCAAGTATCGAACCAAGGACAGGAACTGATCGAATCAATTTGTAAATTAATTGTAAATTTTTTTGGTGAATTTTGGAATTCTTCCCGAATTTGTAGCTAAATAATTACACAATTCCAAGATGGCACCCAAATGACAAGATGGTGGGTGTCACATTAATAATAAATAATTACTGCACACTAGCGGGTAAGAAAAAACTAACATAACATCAGCTCACTCTAGCAGATGAAAACAAGATGGTGGCCTCCAGCGGATTTAGACAAGATGGCGGACATGATGTCATACCAGCTGACGATATATACCTTGGTATTGGTGGTGGGAGGTTAGTCTGCCTGCGGCTACTGTGGAGGAAGTATCTGTCGACGATTTTATTATTTTTGGTCTTACCAGGTACGAACCGAAAACTGAAAGGCGTAAGTGCGTTTTTTAAATATGATTTTTTTAAAATTTGGTTAATAAATGTTTATTACATTTTTTGAATTTTTTTCTACATTTATAGCATAAAAATTGCAGTTTTTAAGACAGCAGCAGTAACAAAAAGAGCAACATTCTAGAATCCAATATGGCGGATGTAATGTAAAGTTAACGATGACGTGATAGTCATCCAAGATGGCGGGAATTATGAAAAATGCTAAAATTCTAGAATTCAAGATGGTGGTCGTAACGATATGTGCAACAGTGTTTTTTAAAAAAAAGATTAAAAATTGATTATTTCATTTTTTATTATAAATTTTAAATATTTCTCATTAAAATAGGATAATAAATAAAGATTTCCAAGATGGTGGACATGATGTAATACTCGCTGACGATATATATACCTTGACATAAGTGGTGGGAAGTCAGTCTGCCGGCGGCTTCCGTGGAGGAAGGACCTGTCACCATCTTTTTTTTTACTTCGCTGGGTTTGAACCGAGGACTCCGAGCTCCATGGCGTAAGTGTACATTTATTTTTTTTAAATAATTTATTAAATTTTTATTATTAATGATTATTTAATGTTTTTATAAATTTTAAAAATTTTCCCGATTTTCTAACATAAAAACTACGGATTTTCAAGATGGTGGCCATAACGAAAATTGCAACATTTGTTTTTTAAATATTTTAAATCAAATTTTGATTATTAAATTTTTTATAAATTAAAAAAAAAATTCCATAAAATCTGTTGATAAATAAAGGTTTTCAAGATGGCGGCCGTAACGGAAATTGCAACGGTGACGTCATTTCAATGATGATGTCAGAGTCTTATCGGAGGCTGTAGACATGGATGCTTAAGCCTATTTATGAACATTTTTAGCTGCTGGTATTTTTATGGACTGAAAACGGAAAATTTTCCCTCGAAACGGGAATTTTTCTATCGAAAAGAGGATTTTTTTATTTGTTCAAAATTTTTGTGAATTTTTGGCGGACATTAAAAAAATTGACTATTTTGGCAAATTTTGAGGAATTTTGGGCAATTTTGGGTAATTTTTGAAGGTCTAAGGTCAAGGTCAAAGTTAAAGGTCAACCAAGATGGCCGCCGTGACGTCACAATCCAATATGGCGGTCGGCACCAGGCACCACGCGCCAGCGCCAGTGCCCGGACATACATTTGTATACTACTGTCTTATAAAGGTAAATACAGTCTACAGTTTCATGTCTTCCCATGCAAAAGTACTATTATAATAAGCTTTGCTGCTTGCACGTTGTGGCCGGCAGGGCCACATTTTTACTTGTAATTTATTTTTGTTGCTGGTCTCTAGTTTTATATGGTTTTTTATTTCACGTATTTTTACGCCTTTTTTAATTAATGTTAATTTATCTGTAAATTTTTTTAATTATATTTGTTTCTGTTAATTAGTTATACGCCGTTTGGTAGCTATCGATTATGAGTTTAAGAATATCGATTGTGTTTCACGTAAATACCACTTGGTGAGCGCCCGGCGGTTGGCTGATGACGTCAGACATTCGGCTTGCCGGGAAGAAAAAATCAGCTGGGCCGGCGAGAGAGTTTGTGCCGAGCGACCGTCGAGGACACAGCCATGTGACGGCGAGACTGGTGTGCCGGGCGGCGAAGAGTATGGGGGTGGAGGCTCCACGCTGGGTGACAGGGCAATGGTTTGCCCTGTGATACTGAACTTATCAAGGTAAAGAGAGGCCGCAATTTTGATTTTTACCCTCGTGGTGCTGCACTGGTTTTTGGCAAACCTAGTGAACTGTGTATTTTCCCATACTAAATTTTATTTGGACGGAACTTTTATTAGCCAGTTTGGTGAAGAGGCCCATTTGTTTCACACGTTGTTCCAGTGTGGGATTTTTTAAAAAAGGTCGCCCGTTTGCCTGTAGTTGTAATAAAAGTATAAGTTTGGAAGAAACGAACATTTTGCAATTTGTTTTTGAGACTTTGTCTTCGGAATTGGCATACTTAAAGTTGCATTTAGCTAATATATCAGCTTGTGCAGTATTATTAAAAGTATGCGATCGGTATTGGACTACATGCGCAGCCTGATGTTGGTTGGTGCGGCCATTCTACGTTTTTATGAAATCATTGGCAAGTTAATAAAGAAGTAAGATTTTGTTTGAAGTATATGATAAAAACTTCGGTGGTAACATAGTTATGTTACGTGAAGAGTTTTTGCTACATTTCCCTTAAAAAAAAATAAGATAATTTTTTTTTTGGTCATCGTTCACGCCTTTGTGAATTCGTACCTATGGCCCGGCGTGGCATTAGACTCTGGAGTTGGTGAGGAAGGTCAGGAAGCCAGCGCACGCCTATGATATTAACTTTGTTTTTTTGGCAAGTCTTTAGCAACGAACATCTGAAGAAAGACTAAACCGTTGATTGAGAGTTTAAGAACTTTATTTAAATAATTTGTTTGTACTTCAGTATTATTTTTGTAGATTTTTTATATATTTGTATTGATTGTCTTGTTTGATTTTTGGTATTAGGGCAGTCAGTAAATTTTGATATTTTATAGTGGCCACGCCTCACGCCCTTATATATTTTTATACTTGTTGTTATCAGTATTTATATTTTTACGATTTTTTAAAGGTTATTGTTAGTATCGCAAATGGGGATAAGATGCTGCCATTATTAACGTCAGCTTTTGTAACTAAGCTTGTATGGTTATGTATAGTAAAAATTATTTTTGCAAATTTCTATTTTTTAATAACATACGTCCAAAGTCTTGCCTCTTGTTTGTTTAATGGTTACTCTGCTATTATATCCTTTGAATTTTTTGGCCTGACCCCTGGGCAGTGGTGTGGGGAATTTATATTGTTTAGCTTTTTATGCCTGGTTTTAATATTTATTTTTTCCCTTCGCGCCCAGAGTGAGTCGGGGACGCAACCCCTCTTCCAATTAAGGAGGAAGAAGGGTTACAACCTGCGCCACTCTGCTAGGCAGAGACTTTGGACTTTTGCGATTTTGCTGACTTTTTTGATTTTTTTAATAATGTCAGTTTCTTGGATTTATAAACTTCCCAAAGAACAGGTTTACGCTAATTTGCAAGCAGCGGGAGTAGAGAGTGGTCTGGAGGATGACATTGATACCTTACGCAGGAAATTAAGTACCCACATTAAAGAAGGGAGGAAAAAACCTGTTGAGGAAAATGTGGAGAATTCGGAGATCAGCCAAGTAAATTCATTGAATACTGCTATGCAAAGTAAATTACTTTTCAAAGAACTGGATAGGTTGCCATCTTTATGTTCCGGTGGGCCAAGTGATTTAATAAAGTTTTGCTTGGGAGTAGATAGTTTGAAAACTAATTGTTGTTTACAAAATGAGCAAGAATTGTTAAGGTGTATTTCGACTAAATGTAGCGGGATCGCTAGAGACGTGATTACGTCAGGTATAAATAAGTCTGTTGGATGGTCGGTAGTGAAAGAGAATTTGTGGGAATATTTGTGCCCTAAGAGGGTGAAGGACGATCTAATTAAGGAATTGATTTTCCGTTTTCAACGGGAAAATGAAAGCACCTTAGAATTTATACAGGATATTAGAAATCACGTTAATGTATTTGGTCTGCAGTTAGATGATCACCGTTTTGTAGCTATTATTTTGGAAAATCTAAATCCTGCCATCAGACACGAATGCGCATTTATTGGCAGACCTAATAGTGTGGAGGAACTCAACACTTGGGCTATCCAGGTAGATAATATTTTTTACGCTAAATGTGAATTCGATAAGTGTAAAGGCAAAATCAATTTTAAACCGGTTTGTTTTAAAACGCCGGGTAATGAAAAAATTGATAAGACTTGTTTTAAGTGTAATAAGGTAGGGCATTTTGCTAAGGATTGCTCGGTTTCGGAGGTTAATAAATTTGTTTGTGGTTTTTGTGGCAAATATGGTCATTTAGAAAAATTTTGCTTTAAAAAGAAACCGGAGCAGGAAAGACACAAGACATGTTTTAGGTGTGGCAGCATGGACCATTTGATAAAAAAATGTAATCGCAAGAAAAAATTAGTTTGTGGTTTTTGTAATAAAGATGGTCATAATAGCGGGAAATGTAATTTCCGTAAGGAAGTTAAGAAATATCGATTTAACAATAAGCATAGTTTGGCGGTCATTCAGGCAAAAAGAGGTTTATGTGTCAAAGTTTGGTTGTATGATCGTGAGATAGAAGCTTTACTTGATACGGGGGCTAGTTGTAGTTTCATCCAGCAGAAATTTTTGAGTAATTTGGTGCGCGATCATAAATTTTTGAAAACTAAGATCGTAAGTAGTCAAGGCATTAATGTGGCCATGGCGGACGGGCAAAAGGTTCAGGTAAAGGTAAAAGTATTTTTACATTTTAAATTGGAACATTTATCTTGGACACGTGAATTCTGGGTAATGCCCGATTTGATCCATGAAGTAGTTTTGGGAATGGATTTTTTAAATGATAGTAAGGCTATAATAGTGTGCGGCGAGAAAGTAATGAGGTTCGATTTTAATGATAAAATTAAGATAAAATTGTGGGAGAATAAAAAAAAAAGAAAGGTGGTTTGTGGTGGTATCGAAGGGTTAGAGCAAAGGTTGGGTGAGAAGGAAAAATTGCAGATACAGCAATTAAGCGAGGAATATAAGGATGTTATCACTACTAAAATTGGCAAATGTACGCTAATGCCATACAAGATCGTGCTGGTAGATGAAACCCCTATTAAATGTGTGCCGTATCAATGTGCCCCGCCTAAAATGAAAGCCTTTCGAGAAATTATTAATGATTTACTTGATAATAAGGTAATAGTCCCTTCTAAATCCAATTTTGCCTCACCTGCCTTTTTAGTAGATAAGAAAAATAAGGGCAAATATCGTTTGGTCCTTGACTATCGCCTCCTTAATGACAGGGTAAAACTAGATCCGTTTCCCATGCCTAAAGTTGAAATTGTTTTGCAATATTTGGGAAAAGCCAAGTTTTTTACGGTGCTTGATTTGAACTCGGCGTTTCATCAATGTGAATTAGAAGCAAGTAGTCAGAAATTTACCGGGTTTGTCACTCCTTGGGGGCACTTTGAATGGACTAGAGTGCCTTTTGGGGTGAATTTTGGGGCCCAATGTTTGTCACGAATTTTAGGGCACATATTACAAGAATATCAGTATAAATTTGTAATAAGTTTCTTGGATGATATTTGTGTTTTTTCAAATAGTTTTGAAGAACATATAGAACATATAAGAAAAGTACTTGAGAAACTAAAGGGAGCCGGCTTTACCGTAAATCCGGAAAAAATAGTTTGGGCCCGTAGCGAGATAAAATTTTTAGGATACATAATCCGAGAAGGTGAATTGGTCATGGACCAAGATAAGATAAACCCCATAGTTAATTTCCCGGCCCCCCGTAATGTTAAGGGAGTGATGCGCTTTTTAGGAATGCTTGGTTATTTTTCCCGTTTTATACCGAATTACGCTAACCTATGCGCGCCTTTAAATAATTTGAAAAGGAAAGATGTTAAGTTTGTATGGGGGGAAGAGGAAGAACAGGCCTTTAGGAATTTAAAGAAAGCCATAGCTCAACCCCCCATTTTAATACTTCCGGATTTTGAGCAAAAATTTATTGTGCAAGTGGACGCTTCGGGAGTAGGTCTGGGGGCGGTTTTGTTGCAAGAACGTGAGGGAGGTTTAAAACCGGTTATGTATGCTAGTAAATCCCTAAATAAGCACGAGTTAAAATACAGTGTATATGAGAAGGAAGCATTAGCGTGCATATTTGCGTTGGAGAGATTTGAGAGTTTTCTTGAACATGAGAAATTTGAATTATGGACTGACAACCAGGCTTTGACATGGCTTTTTTCCCACCCGCGGCAACTAGGGAAAATAGGGCGGTGGATCATGCGGTTGACGCGTTTTCGTTTTGACCTCAAACATATGAAAGGACAGGATAATGTAGTGGCCGATGCCTTATCGCGCATGTTTGATGAACATGAGTTTCAGTGTAAAGACGAAATGAGAACTGAAGACAAGGAAGAATGTAACATCCTGAGGGAATTCCCTCAAGGATTTATTGATTTGCGCGAAATACAAAAAGAGGATCCTGAGACTAAAGATTTAATAACGCGTTTGGGACAGGATACTACTATAGACTTAGGAATGAAAGACGGGCTTTTGTGTTGGATGAAAGATGGAGAACATAAAGTTTTTGTTCCTAAGGGGGTAAGGAAAATGATAATGCGGTATTACCATGATTCTAATATAGGCGCGCATGGCGGAATCGAAAAAACTATAGATAAAATCTCTAAAGAATTTTTTTGGCCAGGTTTGAAAAAAGACGTAAAAGATCATGTTTTAAGCTGTGAAGATTGCCAGCGCGCTAAGCAATCTAGACATAGTAAGATAGGTAAATACTCTGTTGAAGCTCTGACTAGACCTTGGGAAAGGGTTTATTTGGACATTTTTGGGCCCCTACCTAGATCATTAGGGGGGAATAATTGCTTACTTATAGCGGTAGATGGTTTTTCTAATTTTGTTTTTTTTTGCCTTTGCGTAATATGAAAAGCGAGAATATTATTAAGGCTTTAGAAACTAAAGTGTGGGGTTTGTTTGGTAGCCCGGAGCAAGTAGTATCAGATAATGCTACATATTTTAAGAGTAAGTGTTTTGAAGTGATGTGTTTAGATTGGGGTATAAAACATATTACTACCAGCCCCTATTATCCCAACCCTAATTTGGTTGAAAGGGTGAATAAAAATGTCAAAGTGGCCCTCACGATTTTTCATCAACGTAACCAACGGAAGTGGGACAGTGTTATCCACGTATTAAATTTAGCTTTTAACATGACCATACACAGTGGTACTAAATTCACACCATCGGAAATTTTTTTGGGAAGAAATGTACCCCATCCTTTACTAAATTGTTGGGGTTTGCGTCCAGCCCTTTTGGAAACCCGAAGCCCCCGTTTGTTGGAAAAAATGTGGGAAGAAGCAGCCGAAAATCTGCAAAAGGTTAGAAAGAAAATGAGTAAGTTTTATAATAAGGGGCGAGTGGATAATGTATTTAAAATTGGTGATGAAGTGCTATGCAGGCAATTTGTTTTGAGTGACAAAGTAGGGTATCAGAGCTCTAAGTTAGAGAATAAGTATGATGGACCGTATAAGATTGTAAAGATTTTAGGGCCGGTTACTGTCTTGTTGGAAGAAGTTGAAAGAAATAATAAGGTAAAAAAGGCCCATGTTAGTCATTTGAAAATGTTTGTAAGGCGGAGTTCCTAAAATGAATGTGGATGACCCTTTTAGGGTGAATATGGCTAAATATTTTTATTTTTATTTTATTTGGAACTTACTCTGGTATGTTTTTTTTTTATATAATTTGTAGTTGTGGTTATTTTTAAAATTTTCTTTGCTGTTTAAATTTTTTTTTTGTTCAAGGCGGAGGTTGTGGCCGGCAGGGCCACATTTTTACTTGTAATTTATTTTTGTTGCTGGTCTCTAGTTTTATATGGTTTTTTATTTCACGTATTTTTACGCCTTTTTTAATTAATGTTAATTTATCTGTAAATTTTTTTAATTATATTTGTTTCTGTTAATTAGTTATACGCCGTTTGGTAGCTATCGATTATGAGTTTAAGAATATCGATTGTGTTTCACGTAAATACCACTTGGTGAGCGCCCGGCGGTTGGCTGATGACGTCAGACATTCGGCTTGCCGGGAAGAAAAAATCAGCTGGGCCGGCGAGAGAGTTTGTGCCGAGCGACCGTCGAGGACAGAGCCATGTGACGGCGAGACTGGTGTGCCGGGCGGCGAAGAGTATGGGGGTGGAGGCTCCACGCTGGGTGACAGGGCAATGGTTTGCCCTGTGATACTGAACTTATCAAGGTAAAGAGAGGCCGCAATTTTGATTTTTACCCTCGTGGTGCTGCACTGGTTTTTGGCAAACCTAGTGAACTGTGTATTTTCCCATACTAAATTTTATTTGGACGGAACTTTTATTAGCCAGTTTGGTGAAGAGGCCCATTTGTTTCACACGTTGTTCCAGTGTGGGATTTTTTAAAAAAGGTCGCCCGTTTGCCTGTAGTTGTAATAAAAGTATAAGTTTGGAAGAAACGAACATTTTGCAATTTGTTTTTGAGACTTTGTCTTCGGAATTGGCATACTTAAAGTTGCATTTAGCTAATATATCAGCTTGTGCAGTATTATTAAAAGTATGCGATCGGTATTGGACTACATGCGCAGCCTGATGTTGGTTGGTGCGGCCATTCTACGTTTTTATGAAATCATTGGCAAGTTAATAAAGAAGTAAGACTTTGTTTGAAGTATATGATAAAAACTTCGGTGGTAACATAGTTATGTTACGTGAAGAGTTTTTGCTACATTTCCCTTAAAAAAAATAAGATAATTTTTTTTTTGGTCATCGTTCACGCCTTTGTGAATTCGTACCTATGGCCCGGCGTGGCATTAGACTCTGGAGTTGGTGAGGAAGGTCAGGAAGCCAGCGCACGCCTAGGATATTAACTTTGTTTTTTTGGCAAGTCTTTAGCAACGAACATCTGAAGAAAGACTAAACCGTTGATTGAGAGTTTAAGAACTTTATTTAAATAATTTGTTTGTACTTCAGTATTATTTTTGTAGATTTTTTATATATTTGTATTGATTGTCTTGTTTGATTTTTGGTATTAGGGCAGTCAGTAAATTTTGATATTTTATAGTGGCCACGCCTCACGCCCTTATATATTTTTATACTTGTTGTTATCAGTATTTATATTTTTACGATTTTTTAAAGGTTATTTTTAGTATCGCAAATGGGGATAAGATGCTGCCATTATTAACGTCAGCTTTTGTAACTAAGCTTGTATGGTTATGTATAGTAAAAATTATTTTTGCAAATTTCTATTTTTTAATAACATACGTCCAAAGTCTTGCCTCTTGTTTGTTTAATGGTTACTCTGCTATTATATCCTTTGAATTTTTTGGCCTGACCCCTGGGCAGTGGTGTGGGGAATTTATATTGTTTAGCTTTTTATGCCTGGTTTTAATATTTATTTTTTCCCTTCGCGCCCAGAGTGAGTCGGGGACGCAACCCCTCTTCCAATTAAGGAGGAAGAAGGGTTACAACATGAAAGCATTGAAAACTATTACCGAATTAACTCTTGCTTCATGAAGGGACACCAAATTTTCATTATGAGTCAATGGAAATACTCCCGATTTTACATTGAACGTAGGCTCGTGATCAGGCGCTGGTTGTTGCAGAGACTTGGAATAGAGGTATACGTTCTCGAACCGAATACTGTTTGGTACTTCCAACAAAATCAGTAGGACACATGTTTTCCCACAGTTCGATGGGCATGCCATTATGCACCGCATTGGTTTCATCGTCTTGCGTAATGCGCACGGGCAAACACACTTCTTGCTTGACGACAAGCAGTGTACTGGTTAAATTCTATAAAAACAATCATTTATACTTTTAGCTCAGTTGTACGTTATGCCTCGCAGAGGTAAAAAAAAAAAAAAAATAAACACATCGGTGCAGGACTCATGAACTCGCTGATAAACAGTCTGCCTTTCGAGGTACACATTCCAGACTACAGTTTCTGCTGTCCACACGGTCACTTGCAGTCGCGGTCAGGACTGCGCCACGCTCTCCCATACTAGTCACGCGCGGGTCTTCACAGCGGCTTCTTTGCTTCACGCCGTGTTGTCATTGCCCACCATCTAGTCTTGGGATTCAAGATTACCTGACTACATCAACAACATTTTACGAGAGAAGGTTTGGGGTGGGAGGTGTGAGCAATGTTCATTCTAGATTTTGTTTTCATGGATGCTGCGAGAAGGAACAAAGCAAGTGTGAGCAAATTCCTGTATTATTATTAAAAAGTAAAATGTATAAAATATTACATTTATTGAGGATAGCTCACTTTTTATAGGAATAGAAGTTGATGTTAAACGATAAAAAGTGTGCGCGTGTACTTAGATAGGTGTGGTAGAAGTTATACCTACTTACTTGGCGTGGTAAAAAAATTTTTAATTCTGCCTGCAAATAATTAATAGAAATATAATAATAAAAGGACTAGAGATATAAATTCAAAAAGTAAAGTATAAAAACAATGAAATATAAAATAAATAAATACTTAGTATTCAATATTAATATAAACATGCATATAAAATTATTTAATTTAGGAAAATAATCTATATGAATATTAATTGAGAATTAAATTTAATAAATCTAATAAATGTTTATTCTAATTTAATAACAATTATTTATTCAGAAATTTAACAAAATTATAATGGAATAAATAATGCATACGGGAAAATAACCTCTAACATACTAATAAACTTGAAAATACACTTAGGAAGTTTTATAAACACAACTTCTATTACTAATATCTATACTAATATTATAAAGCTGAAGAGTTTGTTTGTTTGAACGCGCTAATCTCAGGAACCACTGGTCCGATTTGAAAAATTATTTCAGTGTTGGATAGTACATTTATCGTGGAAGGCTATAGGCTATATTATATTACCAATAACATTAGGGATCCTTAATAAAAGTCCAATTTAGAATCAAATGCGTTGGAGGGGGTTAGATACAACATGCAGTACACGTACGAAGTGTGTGTTGACAATGCCGCAGGCGCTAGAAGTTTATTTCCTATTGCCTATTAACATTGTTGCCACGCACTAGATGCCTTATCATTCTTAATTTTCCCATACAAGTAAAAAACACCAGTGTGATATTAATAACGAAGCAATCAGTACCCTCATAAGAGTTCAATTAGAATTAAAATACTATTTATCACTTTAAATCGCAAACCTAAACTATTGTTTTTATTTCCTCTCTCTGTGTTTAATTTGTTTTTTTATTGCCCTTTTTTTCAAGTATATATATTTTACAGAATGTTCCTTATGTTACGCAGGATGACATTTTCCGAAAATTAGATCCCATGGGTGGTTAAAACCAGGCAACAGTGGGTACTTTATCTGCATAAGAACAGGATTTTGCATTGTTCATGCCTTCTGCGTCTCCATGGCAACGGGCATCGCGCGGCAGTGGCGTACCCACAAGGTGGGGCATGTATAATGAGCGGCGCAAGAGTGATCTGCCTGTAGACTGCCGTAGCGAAGTACGGGTACATCAGTTGTACGTTGCGTGCACGAGTCGGGAAACCATCGGTGCTATTCATTTTATCTCCGGTACATTATACAGCATTGTAATAAATTTTCACTAATTTTTTTTTATTTACCATTACTGAAAATGGGATTTTGGCTTAATTTTTTTCCATTAGTATAGCCGTGCGAAGCTGGGTCGGGCAGCTAGTTCTAAATAAATATAAAGTTTTTAAATTATGTGTACGAGTATTCAATATCAATCACTAAAGTATATGATCTTAAAGCACATATATAATTTTTATTTGTATTTACCTAGCATTTTTCGTCCTGTCAATTTTTGATGCATGCGCGCGCATCGTAAAAATTCATTTCAATTATTCTTTTCATAACGTGCCTAAATGAGTATAACTTAACTTCACTTTAAAAATTTCACCTGAAAATGCACTTGAAAAATGGTATAGACAAAATTTACATCACAAATATTAACAATAAATAAAACATTTCTAATGATATTAACCAGTATTTGAAAACACAATAATAATTATTATTTGTATGTAGTCTTTTTAGGTAAATTTCAAAGAAATATTAAGTATTGTAGCCGTTGCCATAGTATAACTTTAGGAAAAATTTTATTTAGTTTTTCGTTTCATGGTCCATAGATCACAAAACCATCGCCAACTCTAAAGTTTATATAGATCAAAATTTTGTGGACACATTAACAGTCGCAATTTCTCACAAAACATTTTCAAACTGATACACAAAATATAGTAGTGGAAAATCTTGGTCGAGTTCACCCAAGGGCCACAAGATAATCGGCTAATCTCCCAGAATACTAGTACAGGAATGGCTATTATTTGTGGTCACCAAAAATAATTTTGGATTGTTAACTCATAGGTTTATTGGTAACAGCAAGATTTTATTGTAACTTATAAATGGTTTTGTTGATACCACAATCATATTTTACCATCACCACAAAATGTGTGGCGATGACGAACCTTTTTATTTTCAGTTAATTTTTGAGATGTGTCTGTTGCACTATCTCGGAAAGCATGAAAAATATAATGTTTTAATAGTTTTGCTTAATCTGTGTGAAAGTATCGATCATAATCGTTATTTTGTGCATCTTCTAGCCCACAGCCGGGTCTCTCAAGAATATAACCCTCGCTACATCTTCTGCCACCCCACCGTTTCTCGGTCTACATTTTGTTTCAGCCATCTTATCTCTTCTGCATTCTCTCCATCTCTCTTCCACTCCTTCCACCTAAATGTCACTTCGTCTAACACTTGATTTATTACCTTCCATTTTTATTTCGTTTATCATTCTGGGTATCTTCCTCTTTTTCATTTCCTTTGCCGTCCCGTAGGATTGAAGTCTGTATTTATAACATATGTAAAAAAAAATACAGCTCTATGATACAAAATACTGCCGAGTTATAAGAAAATAATTCAAGAAACATTAAAAATAATCAATGTTCTTAAAAAATGCTAATTTATATCACGTAAACGTAGAGAGTGGGACATAAAAAAGAACTTTTGTCTACCAAAACCAGTGGGTAAGGAAAACTGACTGCTGGTTAAATATTCATTATCATAACAAAATTAGGTTTTATACTCTGTCGAGTTTTTAAATTAACACACAAATATATACGTACACACATTTATTTCGTTTCACCCGAGATGAAGGCGAAAATAATATTTTTAAAGGGAACTAAAGCAGACCATTTCTAGTCTTAATTATTTTTCTTATCTTTTATTCTCGGAGCTGAAACGATGAAAGTCATTTATTGAGGAAGAGGTTGTAATAAGCGACACATTTAATTAGGTACAACTCCCATACCCACAGGAAACAGTATAGTTCATACCAGCAGTTAAACACTCGGTAGATGGAGAGGCATGCCTGGGAAGCCACCAAATTGGTTGTTCATACATCAGTGTTGATGTGTTGAGCCTATAGCTCGAGGGGTTAAAGAAGTTTTCATGGGGTTGACCAGAGCTTGAAGGACTTAAGCTACTTACTGTTAGAGAAACAATGCTTCGAGGATTGAAGTTGGGTGATTACGGGCCAGTGTTAATATAAGATGATTTACTCTACGACTCCCTATAGTGTTGCGAACTGAATCAATCATTAGTTATAAGAGAGATGTAGCAGCGTCGGAAGTCTTATTGAGCGTAAATGGAGTACCTCAAGAAGACCCACCAGCTCACTGCAACATCCGTCACGTTTCCCTCCTGTAAACTATCCAGATTTTATTTTTGAGATAATCAACGATTATAGTTTGGAATTTGGACTTGGGAGTGAAATATATGAAACGAATGACACCATCTTGGTTTAACTGTTTTGAGGCTGCAATTAATTTCTATCGTTTGGTTTTCAAAATTGGCTTATCTTAAGCACATTATTTGATTGAGTAAAATACCTTAAATTAATAATGACTGCCTGCTACAAGAAGGAAACCCTGCGAGGTCATTGGCATTTAGTGTTGAATTGAATGTTTGGGAGTGTCTATAAATATATGCAATATTATTCTCTCTCGTGCTTCCTTGAATGCGGCAGTCACTGTACTAGCTTACGGGCTAACAGACCGTACAAGCCCGCATGTTCATGGAAAATCTAGGCAGTAATGCGTAAGGGCCCTTGTTGACATTCGGACTCACCGCTGAGGTTTTCTCTACCAGCCCAGATCGCACTGACAGTTGGTGGCTCTGATCTTCAGAGCACGTCCTGAGGACTCCCCACCCCGTTGAAGGGCCGACACATGAGCGGCGAAACAGCTTCGGTACTAGTCTGGAAAGCTAGTAGAGGTTGGATTGTATTTCGGCCAGATCACAGGCTCGCTAACTTGTTTGAGGAGTCCCAGGTATGTGATATACTTGGTTAAGCGCCTTGTAATATTCATAGATGGGGATTTATTTCAGTCAAACACTTGTTTTTAGAACGTATTGGGGGGGGGGGGGGGGGGTAAGGGGGTTCGGCAAAAATTCTAGGATCGTTCACCTCAGCCTGTAATTTAGCTCCTCCTCAAACACTTCCAAGTTGCGATGAAAGGGCATATCCATTTCCCTATGGCTTTAGGGAGGTCGTGTTGGTCGATTTAGCCTTCACTATAGTGCATAACAGTAAATCCAGCACGTTAACAATTGCAGAATTTTGCTGAATGACTGTTAATATACACTATCGTATGGACTTTTAAAATATTTTAATGTTTTATCTCTTCCACGATGGTCAGTCATCCATATTAAATGATAAAAAATGGATTTTGAATAAACAATGTTGAATCAATACGGTGCCTTTCAGTTTCTATACCCCATCCCTTCTCCGCTCTGGCATTATGATTCAGGAAAGGTATCTAATTAAGAGCAGAGTCCAATATTACACTTATATTTTTGACGTGAAAACGTCTAATAAATCGATGAACGCCAGCTGCACGAGAGAAAAGTGTCCCGTTACGCACATTGTCCCGTTACGCTCATTGTACGCTTGCGCCGCATCTATCTCTCTTCCACTCGATTGGAACAACCATCGATTTGACTTTTTCGAGGCACATTAAACTTGAAACACTCACATTCGTTTCCTACTTTTCCTATCATCGTCCTATCCTTAACAGAATAACATAGATTGGAAGAAGTTAAATAGCAAACATGTATAAAAGTTATAGTTAAAATAATCTGTTCGTTAAAGTAATAAACATATTTGAATTAGTGAGTGCAAATAAAAGTAAATTTATCAATTAAATTGTAGATTTCATTTCACACCATCTTTGTATCCATACAAAATAGTGATAATTCAATAAAAATGATTCAATTTTATTCATAAAAGTATGCAATCATTTCATCAATGTTTTGTTATGACGTTGTCACGTTAAACTATCGTCCGTAAACCGACTTTACAGAAAAACCAATTTTTAAAATTTTATTTATAGTTTTAGTTTTAGATATTAGGTGGATTTATTAAAATTCGTCCGAAATATCACCATCTGAATGGACATCCATATGAGACTAACCAACTTTTTTTCTCGCTAGATAAAGTTATGAAGACTGATGTTCGTTATGAAGATAAAATCAACCAATACCGTGACAGATTCGCGAGCTGATATGTAGATCAGCTGGTATTCAAACACACACTCTCATGACTCATAGTTACATGTCGATGTTCGGGCGAGAATAAGCAGCTAGAAATATACCGAGTCACGAGCTATTGTGCGAAGAAGCTTGGTTTAAAAGTTCGAGAAATGTACTGGGAGAAAACTGTCTATGATTTAAATGCTCGGCCAGAGTGAGGATGTATCAAGTTGCAGAACTCATTTCCATGGTCAAGAATGGATTCAAGGTCATCCAAGATGGCGTCCATGACATCCTAGATGCTGGTAGTTCATTGATCTGCTCCATGCTCCACACCTAGACACTGTGCTCGGAGCGACATATGCACACTACCTTTGGTACTTGGGAAAACACCGCATAAACAATCCTGCCAGGTCTGCTGTTGACACATCGCGGTTACATTCCCGCAGCTCAAATCAGTATCGAAACTGGTTTTCTACACTGCAGTTACTGGACAAATGGCTTAGCTGTACAGAGTATATCGTAAAACTAGGCTCTAATAAGCCCATCTACCTGACGCGGCATTGAGCTGTAGAGCATTTTTAATAAGACTGTTCAAAAGGAAACCACAGAGCGTATTCGAAATAAATTTTTTCACGTCAAATGAGAAACAAAGCTTCAGACCAAGTCACTTGCCTTCATTACGTTTCGCGTCAGTTCAAAACTGGTTTAAAGAACTTGAGCATAGCAAATATTAGAGTTTTGACATTGTTCTATCTTAAATCTTCCAACAACAAAAAGAAAGAAACTATTTATCCACTTTGTTACTAAATTTACAATGATTAAAATCTCATAGTTGCACGCAGCAGTTTAGAGGCGACTTGAAACTTGATACCACTACCAGTGTCGCCCTTAGCGCACCTCGCTTGTTTCCTGGCAACAGCAACAATAGCTCCGGGGCTCCTGTAATCTGAGCTTGGTCCCTCGCGTGTGAGGCCCGGGTTGGCGATGTAGTGGTGTGGATCTGTGGATGCAACCCCGGCGGCTGGGGCAATCTGCCTCGCGGCGTCCCGCGCATCCGTCGTCACCTAACCGGAAACAACGGCGAGGTGTTTTTGTTCCAGTTCCTTGCCTCATCTCGTGTTCCTCCTGCTCCCACTCCCTTCTCCTACCTCTATTCCCTTTGGAGCTACCTCTTGCACCCCACACTTCTCCACGAACTTCATCACGGAGAATCTCATTTTTGCATTTCCTTGCTGAAAAATTTAATCCGAATTCTTTCTCCTTCCTCGGTTCGTAAACACATGCGCATTAAAGGCTCCCTCGGCGGTGGAACGAGTTATTTTCAACTACGGCTTAGCAGCTACCCGAAACGAATTTCAGTTAATTTTTTTTTTTACCTTTTAAAGAAAAACAGGTTTTTGTCTTCTAATACATTCATCTTCTCTCAGCAAAAAGATTTAAGATTACATTAACACGTCCAACTATGGTATTACTTTTACCAAAGCCTATCATATTTTATCATAAATCTAGAAATCTACATACGAATAAAGACACACTTTTCTTTAACCATTCTGTATCTGGAAGGATGTGAACCATATTCCCCCAAAATTATGTTATACAAAAATAATTTTATTTCTTACCAGCAACAGAAATTTCAAAATTTTACCCCATGCTATTTTAACTGTTCTGTACAAATATATTTTACAGTATTGAATAATTAATTATGCTACCAAATCCCAAAATTTATTAATATATCAAAAATGGCCTACACTCTTTAGCGTGAAAGGTTTTATCTGAACATTAATATTGCCAGCATCAATAAAAGAGTTATTCCATAAACAGCGAAAAATATTTTGAGTGTCAGTGATTGAAGTGTGAGCTTAAGTAAAATAGAAATTTAAGTTGCGACGTGATTGTGAGTAATCTAAAATGTTCTTTTGTATGCATTGTATCGAGTTTTCCTTTCTTGAAATCAGCCAAGTGATACAAGTCTGGCTTCTGTCACTGACAGCCAAACAGTGCGAGAAGTACCTACTCTCGGTTACAATCTAGGAAAGACAAAACATGTGTAGTTTCGTTTTATTTAATTTTATTCCCATACTACCACAAGACTGGAGTGAGTACTTATAAATAGCAATTAAAACTCGGGTACTTACAATTTTCAAAACGATATAATCGCAAATACACATAGAGAAAAATGATTTAAAATAAAACTAAAGATGTTATGGACTTAGTTTCAACGTTTTAATGTGCTAAGATTATGTAGTAGTGGAAGGTTGTCTACTGTGTGAGATGTCACAACAAGTGAATAACCATCGCTGAGGAAGAATGCTATAACAACTATGACTTTGTATTGATCACACAACCTTCCAACAATCTTTTCATATGTATTTATACCTATATCTTTATATATATATTTCTTGTGTGCGTGTGTATGTCACTGAACTCCTCCTAGACGGCTGGACCGATTTTGATGAAATTTTGTGTGTGAGTTCACGGGGATTCGAGGATGGTTTAGATTCACAATTGGATATTTTATCTCGATTCTGAGTTAAGAAAAACTAAAAAAAAAAACACGCTTTAAAAGCAAAAATTGCAACGCATTATTAGAAGCCATTAAGTTTTGCTATTGTAAGGAACTAAGTAGAGTGTAAGAAAAAAATAAAGATCCTGACAGTTTATAGTGTCGCCATATTTGTTTCAATTTTCAATACCCTTTTTGTATACTACAATTTAAATTGCAGAAAAAAATCATGTTTCATAGCCACACAAATAGTGAGTGTGTGTCATTTCTCTATGTCCACGAGGTCTCGCCGCGTCAATTTTCTCCTTGGAGCGAACCCGTCCGCTTAATTAAATAAACAGCTTTTATCGTTGAATGATTTCATGATTTATTTAATGAAAATATGCTCTCATAAAAAAATTAGTTAGATAGACATTCAATAGGTGTCTTTCTCTCACTCTCTCTCTCTCTCTCTGAAATGTATGTAGCTTGCTCGCGGGTCAGTAATGCAGACAATCTTTACATTCTAGCTCGAGACGGAAAAAACAGTAAATGTGGTTTACAAAGACATTTTATGAAGTGTCTTCCCGTCATTACATTTGAAAGTAGAAACATATTTACTCAAAATTTAGGTAGTAACATATTTTTATTGCAAAGACTGAAATAGAGGTGAGAAAAATTATCATTTGTGAACATAAGAAAACTACTAAAACTGTATCAACTGTTATGTTATAATGTTTAAATTTCTAAATGGTGCAAGATAATACAAAATTTCATGCGAAAAAAGTCGTGGGCAGCAGATACGTATAGTTATAGGTGTGGGGCTATGCATGCTGATTTTTCATATACTGCATGGATGCGAACATGTAAGAATAATCTATCTATCTTACTATAATAAAACAGTACTTTTTCTGTCTGTCTGTTTGTACGAGATTTTGATGAAATTTTGTGTGTGAGTTCACGGGGATTCGAGGATGGTTTAGATTCACAATTGGATATTTTATCTCGATTCTGAGTTAAGAAAAACTAAAAATACACGCTTTAAAGCAAAAAAACTAAGCATTGTTGATAAATAGCCTCCATGGCAACGGGCTTTTGCATTGTTGTTGCCTTCTGCGTAACCATGGGAAAGGTTTTTGGTAACGGCAGTGGCGTGCCCAAGAGGAGGGGTATGTATAATGAGAAGATACAAAATGTCCAGCGTAGAAATACTTACCGCCATATCCATATCTCACAAAAAGTACATTTGGGCAGGACAATGTCTGTCGGGTCCGCTAGAAAGATATATAGAGAGATAGAGATATAAATAGAAAGATAGAGAGAGAGTTATAGAGATATACATAGAGAGATAGAGAATTAGAGAGATAAAAAGAGATGCTTAGTGTACGTTTAAAAAATTACAAAAAAAAATTGATTGAGGCATTGGAACACATGCCGGGCATTATCTAGTTTATATATATATTTCTTGTGTGCGTGTGTATGTCACTGAACTCCTCCTAGACGGCTGGACCGATTTTGATGAAATTTTTTGTGTGAGTTCACGGGGATTCGAGGATGGTTTAGATTCACAATTTGGTCCACTGGAAAATGTTTATTTAATTAATTTTTTATATATAAATTGTTGTTGATCTTTGAATGGTTTAGGTATACAGTATATATATATATATATATATATATATATATATATATATATATATATATATATATATATATATGTGTGTGTGTTGTGTATTTATTTATGTGTTGTTGTTAATATTTGGATGGATTTTATGAATTGTTATTATTACATTAAAATTAAAATAGAATTGGTTATTGAGATTATATTATTATTTATTGAAATAACATTTTAAAGTGTAATTAAAAATATAGGTGCAAATTTGTGAGGTGCAGTATTGAAGTGAGTATTTTACATGATTTTTCGTGATTTTAATTATGTATACACGTGAATTCAATACCAATCAACTTAACCTCCAAATTTAAATTGTCAGTTCTCATTCTATTCTACATATTAAAATGTAATAAAAAATATACATTGTGCAAAATATGTAAGGTGCAGTATCAAAGTGAGTATTTAACACGATTTTTCATTACTTTTAATTATGTATAGACGTGAATTCAATAACAATCAACTTAACCTACAATTTTAAATTGTTAGTTCTCATTTTATTCTATGCAACTTATGACGTATTGATGTCTCTTTGAAAATAAAAATATAAGTTTGTAAAATATATTATAACATTTATATAATTTAAATTACTTATAGTAATTATAGATTAAAGTATATTTAAAATTGAAGTTTTGTATTTTTTAATTTATAGTTTTTGGATTTACAACGTTTGAACAGGACACCGTCTGTCGGGTCCACTTTAAAGTGTGTGTTCAGGTGGATTTAAAAATTGTTTAGATTCACAATTCAAGCCGATAAATAATATTTGTAATTAATTAATTAAATTAATGTTGTTGTTGAACGTTCGATGTTTTACATAGGATCCGGTCGGAAGTGCTGTGGTCGCGTTATCGAATATTCAAAAATATTTTATTTTTATTTCAGTTCGACCCGGCAGATGGTGCTGCGATTATATTCAGGGAAATTTCCTGTGAATTTTCAAATTTAAAACGTTTGAAGAAAACAACGTCTGTTGGGTCCGCTAGTTTATATATATATATATATGTCTCCTCGACTCCAGTTCCAACTGGTTCACTGGTCTGAGGAACAGGAACACAGGAACACAGGTATCCGACTGGTTCATTTTTTTCGGCGATGACTTTGTTGAGACATTGATGACGACGTCTGCGACCACGGCTGCTGCACAACTATGGCTCGGTGCTTGTGGAGACAGGATCACTGATACATCTATGATGAGATGCAAGTCGTTTGGGCGTCTGCGTATATGCATCGCAAGGTGCAACATATTGCAACAGGACCGAGTTTGGTGTTGCACGTGCAGACGAGGCGACTACTTACTCGAAGCTAGCTGGAAGGATTGTGTGTGGTCTGATGTGATAGACGGCACAGTTTCCAGGTTCGCAGAAATCTAGCAGCTGGTGAGTCGGTTAGTAGGATACAAGATGGTGCGAAAATCGCTAGTGCTAAGCACCTCCATCACAGGTTATGTATATGTGCATAGGTATCCGGCATCCCAGTAGCTGTACTCGACACTGATGAAGTTAGATCTTGATACGCTCACGTATGCATTAGCAGGATGGAACGAAAACATATTCTTCCAGGTCGGACGACAACTGAAGACACGAACCAATGCAAACCTTTTATATATGCAGGCTTAATACACACTCGGAAAACCATAACCAAATTAGCTGCGAGTTTGTACAGGCGCATACACGTTCAAACTGCCGTACTCGTCATACATTGCACTAAGCTTGCGCAGGGAAGGACAGCCATAGTCGACCTACAGATCTAAAATTTCAGCTACTCCATCGCAAAAACTTGATCAATTCATTTTTTCTGCTCAGGTCCACGCGAGTCACGCTTGGTGTTCTCACCAATGCACGGAGTTCACTACAACGACGGTGTGAAGCCTGCGTCACTGTTGGTGGTAGACATTTCGAGCAGTCGTTGCGACGTGAGATATTTGTAATTTGAAATTGTTGTCAAAAACAGTTCATGTTTATTCGTCGGTGTCCTGTCGTTCCATCTCATTCTGTCTTGCTCCTTTATAATTTCACAAATAACGCACGCACCACCCTCTTGCGCATGAAGGGTTCAGTTCCGAACGTGCATTGTGTGATGGCTTGCGCTTCTCAAGCTGTGTTCCGTCACGCCTTAACGAATGTTCCTCTAATATTGAAACACGCTGAATAAACCGCCCATTGAAGGAAAGAACAGCAGATCAATCACTGTGCCTCGCAACACGTTCCGCAATCTCTCTTGAGATATTCGCCATTTCTTCTGCCCCGGCCTTTTCTTCCCTTCCAGAACGTTCCCCGCACCTTCCCCCCCCCCCAACCCACAGTGCTCCCACGCAACAGCTCGCACTTCCGCGCGCGCTGCTTCCGGTGGCCCTCGAAGAACCGCCCTCCCCCCTCCCCCTTGACTACCCCAGCGATGCGACGGCCGAGGGGAAATGGAATTAATCCCCCGGCAGCGTGAGATCGCCGCCACGTGATTTATCCCTACCTCCATTCCCGCCGCCGGCAGGGATTCCGCCCGGGTCTGGAGCTCTCTGCCCTGGACCACGGAGGTACAAGCACGTGGAGTCGGCACCTGCTCTCCGCGCTTGAAGCCACTCTGGTTCAAGGGCGGCTCCGGGAAGGTTATTCGGGAGCATTCAGTAGTAAAATATTTTATTTATCATATTTTCACACTTATCCAGCATTTTCACTTACCGCATTATGTTTGTTTGATGATAATAATGAGTTAGTTACTATGAAAGAAAACATAAATGTACACTATAATAAAAATATTTAAAATAAATGTACGGGGGGGGGGGGGGGGGGGGTGAGGAACTACTGCCCCACCCCTAGGGTGCGATCGCTTTGTTCAACAAAATGAACCGTTTCCAGTAGTTCGCTTAAGATTGCTTGAAAGGAACTCGTAAGGAAGAATAGTAAAAATGTTATTATGAAGTCAGTGTGTTAGTCAAAGATGTTAACCACACGTCATGAAGGAACTAGCGTTAAAGTTCATAATAACCAGAAAAAAATAAACTATTCAGCTATTCAAATGGGAAAGGAGAAGTGAGTACTTCTAACCTCAATGCTCTGGGCGAACTTCTGCTGATGGTCTACTCTTCCGACTGATTTCCGAATTCGATTACGTTTTGACAATAAAAAAAATATTTTTGTGACCACCGGAGTATAAAAAATTGCGAGAGCAAAAATGTTTGGTGAGTTGTGTGATTCTGGGGTTAGTTTAACTTCTTTTGTTACAAAAAAAAACAAAAACAAGTAGGAACAAATTTAGTTTTAAATAGCCAACGAAATATGTGATTCCTACAAACATATGATTACTGTTAGAAAACAATACTTTGTCACGTTAAATGTATGTACAAAATACATACATATTTCACGGTATCACCACAAAGTCGAAAGATCCTAGTCTTTATCTTTAACGATAATTATGTTTCTCGTTAATTAAATATTGTTTTATGGCAAAAATAATAAAACATGTTTATAAGTTAAAAAAATTTTTAAGGGTGATATATTCACACTTTTTTTTTATTATTCCTTGGCATTTGGCACATTTTAATTCCCTTTCAATAACTTTAAATCATGCCGGTAAAAACAACACAAATCGGGAAAGTAAACTAGAAAACGTTGCACTGCCTCGCTAGACGCGCGCTGAGCCAAGAAAAATGTACCGTGAGGGCTAGAGAGGAAACAATCTCTCTACAAGTGACTCTACCAACCAGTTGTAGGTATATTGAACATGTGCAGGAACGGAGTACTAAGTGACGACATCTAATGCGAGGATAGCTTAGAAGACAGATGCAGCTGACGTTCTTAAACAAGGAAGAAATGAAAGTTTTCAAACAGGAGCTGCAAATATGACTTTTAATATAATTTCTGGGACATACGTTATTGCAATTTTGCACCGTTTGTCATGGAAAAAATTCAAGCACGCAAATTAAGAAATAAATATGCAGTTGGAGCTGTTGGCCACATGGAGCAATTGGAGCAGTTGGAGCGATTAGAGATTTCTAGTTAATGGATCATTGGAACATTGGAGCATTTGGAGCACATTAGAGAAATTGGAGCATTGGAGCACTGGAGCTCATGGAGCAAATTGTGCTTTGGAGACGTTGGAGCATTTGGAGCTGTTGGAACTTTGGAGAAGTTGGAGCACATTAGAGCAATTTGAGAATTTGGGGCATTGGAGCAGGTAGAGCTGTTGGAGCTTTGGAGCACTTCGAGCTGTTGAGCAATTGAAGCATTGATGCATTGACTTTTGGAGCAAATGACTGTTGTAGCCAAAGCCAGTTGGAGCTTAAGACTTATGGAGCCAAAGACATTTGTACTTTTATTGACGACATCAGGCAGAACATTATGAATCAGCTTATTGTTGAAGAAGCTACATACATATCTTTAAAATATAACTTGTGATAGGACTGTGTATATGGCAAACCATATTCGTTCGGACAAAGTAACGAAGTATGCATTCAAGACCGTTAATACTCCCTTATACAATTCCGACGATGTGAAGCATTCAGTTAAACACAGTATTGAGAAACTCTGTCGGGAAGAAAAAGACTATGTAGACAAAGGATCTGGCTGGTCACTGTCTTGAGTAAACTGAGTGGAGAAAAGAAATAGTCATTTCAAGCCAATGCAGAACTAAATGTTCATAAGATTGCTAACTTTAGCAAGTGTTTCTGTAGTAGAAAAGAAACTATGTAATAAAATGTATTTGTAAAAAAGGTGTTGTTTTTCCACGAAATTGTATCTGTTAATTACGAATTTACAAGGTGGTGGTCATAACGGCTTACTGGAGGCCGGTTGGCAAGGAAATTAAGCTGTTTTTAGGGCTTTCCACCGTATTTATTTAAATTATATTTTTATATAAATTAATTTTTTGAATCGATCCAGAACTAAGAACAGGAATCGATCGAATCAGTCAGTTTATTAATTGCATATTTTTTGATGAATGTTGGAAATTTTCTGAATTTATAGCTAATTAATTTCGAATTTCTAAGATGGCATCCAAATTTAATGATGGTTGGTGTCACAGTAATAATTTATTTGACTGTGACCTTGAACTTTTACCTTGGCATTGACCTTGACCTTGGACTTTTACCTTGACACTGACATTTGACCTTGACCTTTTAATTCGACATTGACCTTTAACCTTTACCTTATAATTTTACCTTGACCCAGGTGAACATCTTCGATCTACCGTTTGTTTTCAGTTCTCGCAACTAGTAACGCTAGTTAAAACACATCGCCTGCTAGAGGACATCGCCGACACATTGTTTTCAATACTTGTGGCTAGGAGCGCTAGTGTCATTTAGTACACATGTCATCTGCTATAGTGTTATGCCGTCATATTAGTTTAATTCTTAGCCACTAGAGTGCAGTAATAATGCCACAAGTATTGAGAACAAGGTGTCGGCGATGTCCTCTAGCAGGCGATGTGTTTTAACTAGCGTTACTAGTTGCGAGAACTGAAAACAAACGGTAGATCGAAGATGTTCACCTGGGTCAAGGTAAAATTGAAAGGTAAAGGTTAAAGGTCAATGTCAAATTAAAAGGTCAATGTCAAATACAAAGGTCAAGGTCAAATGTCAGTGTCAAGGTAAAAGTCCAAGGTCAAGGTCAATGCCAAGGTAAAAGTTCAATGTCACAGTCAAATGTCAAGGACAAGTTCAAAGTAAAATTTCAAGGTCAAAGTCAAAGGTCAAGTCCATTGACGAATGTCAATATCAAGGTAAAATAACAAGGTCAAGGTAAAAGGTGAAGGTCAAGGTCAAAGTACAAGGTCTGATTCAAAGTTCAAGGCCAACAGTCAGAATCAAGGTCAAAGGTCTAGTGAACAAAAATTAAACTAGCATGGTGGTAGCGCACTCTAGCAGACGAAAACAAGATGGTGGCCTCCAGCAGCCAAAAACCAGATGGCGGCCGTGACGTCATACTAGCTGTCTATATACTATACCTTGGCATTAGTGGTGGAAGGTCAGACTGCCGGCGGTTTCCGTTGAGGTAGGGTCCGTCATAATTTTTTTTTTGCCCTCGACGGATTCGAAAAAAAACGTAAGTGGGTGTTTTAAATAAAATTTCATTAAGTTTTGATTAATAATATTTTTTTATAAATGTTTAACTTTTTCCTTTTAAAGTATGATAATAATTCCGGATTTCTAAGATGGCAACGTGACGTCATAATCTAATATGGAGGAGTGTTTAGATTTTCATTTTTATGTTTTTTATAAATTTTAAAATTTTGTAAGAAATTTTTTCGGATAGTAATTATGGATATTCAAAATTGCGGCCGTAACGTAAAGTGCAACGCTCGAGAATCAAAGATGGTGTCCGTAACGAAATGCGCAACGATTATGTCATTCACGTTCAAGCTGTTGGGTGTAACAAATCAAGCAACATTTCAAGAATCCACGATGGCGCCCGTAACGAAATGTGCAACAGTGTTTTTTTTAAATATTTTTAATTTTTTTAATGAATTAAAATTTTTTCCCCGATTTTCTAGCCTTATAATCACGGATTTTCAAGATGGTGGCTGTAACGAAATTTGCAACAGTTATGTCTTAATAGAAGATGGCGGCCAAGGCATCCTTATTGTCAAGGTGCGGCTTAGAAGGGCTGTCGCTAAGGAATATAAACCGTTTATTGGAATTTTAAGGCATTTGGCATTTTTGAAGACTAAAATGGGAAATACTTTTCGGTAATACTTTCTCTCATACACGATCTTAAAAATTCCGTTGGCCATAACTGCCTACATAATAATTTTTAATAAAAGTTCAATCGTTGGTTGGAAAATAACTGTCTGACAAATTCACATACAACATACATACATGGGTACAAATTCATAGACCTCACAATCTCTAATTGTATCGCCTTGTATTGTTAATTAAGCCCTTTCTAGAAATATGTCTTGGCAAATATTGCACTAGATCAACATCCACAATAAAGAAACGGTAAGAAAACTTAAAATACCTATGTATGAGTGAAATAAGATAAAAGTAGCATAATGTATATATCCTTAGAAATAATGTGATCTTTCATATTTTTCATAAATAAAATTAATTTTATATAAAATGTACCATATTTCCATAGTAATACCCCATTCAATGTATAATTTTATGGCTTTCTCTAAGATAGCATATTTTCCATTCTACAAACTCTTTAAAGGCCTCGCTGTGCAGCTGACAGGGTTCCCAACACAACAAGAAGAAGAAGCAGGAAGTCACTCACTCTGCTTGGTGAGCACCTCGTCCTCGGAGGGATCGTAGTCGTAGGCGGGGTCGCCGGGTCGCGCCGGCACATTCTCCAGGTCGGCGGGCGTCGTGGGCGGCGTCGGTGATGGCGTCTGAGTCGTGGCGAAGTCCCGGTGGTGGCGCGACTTCTGCAACACGCGGGCGCCAGGCCGTCAGCTGCGAACTTCCAGACAAACACTACTCATTGTGCATCAAGTGTCAAGTCTGTGGCTGCAGATCACTATCAACAACATTCACGCGTTCTTTACACTCTCGTCACATCGTGCACACCCATGTTTCAAATTAGTTTGTGTTTTTGTATATTTCCGAATATAACAATACATTTTAAAATTATGCTGCGTTGAGAAAAAAAAATTACTTCGAATTATTTAATGAAAGCTATTGTCGTATTGTCATTAGTAATCAAAAGCGCATTATTTTTTTTTTGTTTCCTTCAGCTGTACTTTTGAAAAGCTAGAATTCGAAACCCGATGTCGGAACCTTGCTCAGGGAGAAAATAAAAAATCTGTCTACATGATAGCCCATGTTTTAAATACGTTCCACTGCTCTCATCGAAAACATTGCCACTGCGTCCATTTAAGAGTTCTCTGTTCACTGAGCTGAATGATCCTGAACTTAAGTATAACCCGCAGAGTTGCGGTACCCATGCAACATGAGGCAGAAAAACCAGTTGAATGGAAGGATTACGGCCTAAAGTGAAGAATAAGGGACGTACGATAACGTATTACTATAAAATTATCTAAAGTTTTTGTCACCCATCATTTTGCTTGGTTTGTCTCTACGTTTCCCACTTATTAAACGTACTCTTAAATTATTGAAACTTTCTTTCACCTAAGACTGTGTGAACTAACAATTGTTCCAAATGTTTGTCTGTTGGTCCCTGGCTGCAGGCAGACCGCCACAGGAGCGCAGGACACAGCTCGAAGTGTCTGGTTCAGTCCCAGTCTACTGAGCCCCAGCGGTAGAACCGTAGACTCGCGTCCCGCTGGGTCCGGGGTCGAGTACCGCGCTACTGGTCTACTGGTCTACTGGTCTATCGCAGTCATCGCGAGGCTGAACACTGCGGAGCCCAGTCTACAAGCATGACACAATGTTTCAGCGTTTGTTTCTCACTCCTGGGTGGTTTAGAGTGCGCTAATACTACCTTGCCTTAAGTTTTATACATTATCATTCTACGTAAAACTATTACTTAAATTAAAGTTTCTCGTGTGATTTAGCCTTCACTGCAGACTTCACTATAGCTGTCGCTCCTCCACTGCCAATTCACTTAAAAAATTCTCATTGTACCAACGCCAGTTGTCTGGAGTTACTTCACAAAAAAAAATGGTGTTCAGATAATACTCACGTACGTATAAAAACATGAAATAATTTGCAGCATTTATGCGGGCACGAAACTTGCATAGTTAGCTGAAATATATGTTCACTTAAACGGTCATGACACGTTAAACAAAATGTTTAAAGAAGCCGCTAGAAATCTGTATGACAATAATTACAAAGGCAAAGCAGAAATTTGCTGCATCATGCGGTGAAATGGAACGTAATGGTTTTTATATATTTTAGCTCCCTTAAGTGGTTCTTCAGGAGTAATTTCAGCTATCGTACAAGTTTCATAAGTAACGTTCTTAGTTTAAAAATCGTATTCTCAGAGGTCCAGCAGAGCACAGACGTGGCATCATGTCTCTACGCGCCGCCTGGCCACGGCTACAGACAATGGAAAGCCTTCTTTTCACAGACGAGAGAGCCAAACGTCCGATCGTGCATCTTCGGTTTTTTTTTTGGTTCATTGTAAATAAATATGGCAGTGTTGATAAAAGGAAAGATCATAAACAAAGCAACGGTATTTATTTGTACGCCGCCATATTTTTCGTTTGCCGTGTGTCCGTGAATGTTTATTTTGGACAACTCTTGATAACTAATGGATGGTCAATTAGGTTAGGTTAGCTACATTATAAATACTTTAAAACATTGTGGACGGTTGATTTGGTTAGGAAGCTCGAATTAAGATACTGTGAAATCATGTAAACGGTTTCCTAGCCCTGGATAGCTACATAAAAAAAGTTATTTGCTAAGCAACCATAAAATTATTTTACAGTATTTTTTAGGTAGCTATACTTACCTAATATAACCAACCATCCACAATGTTTTAAAGTAATTATTTTGTAGCTAACCTATCCTAATCGACCGCAAAATTTAATGCCACACCGGTTTATTCAATGAGATAGAACGGCGTATGACGTATGAGTAAGCTACATCCCAAATAAATACACCTGTTGTGGTACGGAAAAAAAGAGAGCATGAACTTCGGGGAACTTCGGGCGTGGCTCTCTCGTCTGTGAAAAAAGGCTTCCCAGAGACAATCCCTCTGAGTGATCAGGGGAAGAAGAGGCAAAACAAAGTACAACCGTCAGTTATAAACCTCCGAACATCCGCAGAGAAAACGGCTCCAACACAGGCCGTAAATTAGCTACCTAACGAACTCGCGCGCTGTTCAAAAAAAAATTGCCCGCGTTTTCACGGAAATGTTTATGGTATCGAGCCGCTAATATTCGAACACAAGGTATTTTTATTTATAAACTATGAAGCGTCTGTACATTTATATAAAACGATTCCCACAGTTGCGATGGGGAATTTTTTTTTTCTGCGGTCATCGAGCATTTATTATTTGCTCAACGGACTTTTTTTTATAAGTTATAAGGTTATCATTTTTCGGATTAATTGTGTTTATATAAAAAAAATAAAATCTTTAAGAAATGAACATGGGTGGTCTTAGCTTAGCATGCAAATTGTTACGAGGAGCTTAAGCTATGTTTCAGTATCGAAGACATAAACGACCTCTGAGAAGCCATGTCGCAATAAATAAATGCAATATAATATAATAATTTTTCATTAGTCCGTAGCAAAAAAAAATGTTCAAAGTGGCCCCTAGTTTACAGCTATGTGTTTGTCACTGTTTTTATGTGCCAGTATTCATATAGTTAAGTAAATATGATAAAAATATTAATAAGTTGTCACATGACACACCCAGATGAGAATTTTTTTTTAAATTTATACTTTTCAAATTGGTGCGAAAGAGTTACTTGATAAGTAAAGTTATCAAAACGCATATAAAAAAATAAATTAGCTCATAATATTTATTTTTACTTTTTATACTTGATATGGTCTTTGTTGAAAATTTAAATTCTGACATTTTAATTCAAGAATTGTGATTTAAAAAAAGCACTGAATGTTACAAAATATCAAATTGGAGTTTTAAATATGATGCGTGAAAATAACCTATATGCTCAAAATAAAAATAAGCGGACAAAATGCATAAAAAGGTTTTGAAAAGTCAATGACTTATCTAATATAAATACATTAAAAAAATTTATTTTGCAAATTAAAAAAAAATATTTTTCGAAATAATATTCTCAAACAATGAATCAAATTTCAGGAACAAAATTTAATATCGTCGTTGAGTGAGAAACTAAAAAAAGTATAATAATAATTCAAATTTTTTTTAGTTGCTAGAAAACAAAAGCATAAGCTCTAGTCAACATAGACAAGAAAATAAAAAAAGATTCAAAAAATAATTATTGGACCTAATTTTTGACAAGAAATTTTTTTTAGGTACTGACCATTTTGTTAAAATTCACCAAACAGGTAATACTATAAAAACATTTCTTTGGCTTTGTGAACCTTGGTTCACGCCATCCGCCAGTTGTCACACATTTCCGTTCCATGCGACATCCGTTCCATTAATGTAATTACTCCTAAAATATACCGAGAGATAAGATGGTACACACAAAATAAAATAACTGTAACACCACTTTGGATCTCAGCTCGTAAATCTCCCTAAGAATACGCCTAATCGGAGAAGTAAATGATCATAGATAAATGCTACCCTGATGATGGCGACTGCAAGGTTTACCGAAACTTGGATGAAGTCTTCGCCTTCGACGAGTCTGGAACACACAGACCAAAGCAACTTCGGACAATGGCCAGGGATGTCTGCGACGCTTATATTTATTCCTGCAGATGTTAAAAAAAAATAAAGCCTTCCAACACAACTTTATTTCGTTGTGGACTTCTCGTGTACGGCTGTCCGAGGCGGGCGCCTAAAGCCCGTGTAATCGAATCGCCGCGCAGCTTCCAAGGGAGCGTTTTGCTCCCAACCGCGTTATCTCCGCCGCGTCTCTGCGGACCCTTCGCCAGCTGCTGGCTAGAGGGAGGGAGGAGGGAGGGGAGAAGAAATGTTTTTACCTGCTCGCAGGCGCCGCTAATGCAATCACGCCCAGGCGCCGCCCTGCGCGTTAACAAAGCCCGCGAGCGAGCCAATTTGCCGACGCCCGGCGAGGCGTCCTAGCGCGGCGGTGGCTGTTTGCACTTCATGCTTTACGTGAATTCAGAAGGAAAACTACCTAATGCAATCAATCCCATTGTGCTGCTTCGGAAAATTCCTACATAGTTGTTCGTCCATAGGCCACAAAAATAATTTTTCACTAAAAGTGTTATATATGTATGATGTATATATATATATATATATATATATATATATATATATAGATGGTATGCATGTTTGTCTTGTACTAGAACGCTATCCCTGCTCAAAAGAGAAGTTCAAAAGCTGGCAGAAGCTGGCAGAAGCTGTTTTTATAATTTTTTTTTATTGTTCACTAATTTTTTTATTTTATTTTAATTTTTTTGCTGTTTTAATTTTTTGATACTAAGGAAAACGCGCGTTAGTTTTCTCCGTGTTCTTCCTGATTATTCCTGTCGAGACTTCTGCTGATATTCTCCGAGTGATTCTGGTTATTTCTGAGAACTTCGATCTCTGCACGAATAAAAATTAGTTTTTACTTAATGAGTCACGCAATTTTATTTAGAGTTGAATTTTAATTGTAAAATTCTGCTACCAAATTATCACTTAAAAATATTTTTGATGAGGTGGAATTAAAACAAAACAACTTCCATGAATCAGTCAAATAATATGCCTTGAGACAACTAAGAAGCACTAACATGCAAGACTAACTTCCTTCTCCTTGATGTCTGGCGAAGTCTTTCTTCTCTTAGAATTGTTAGTGAGCATCCCACATAAAAGAAATAAATAATTTTTACCTCAACACTACATGTGGTGACATCTGTTGGCAAGAATCGGGACTACTTAGAACATGTTCTTTAGCACGTGATAAATTAACTCTCGCAGCTGAATGGAGTCAAAGACAGTTATACTCAAGAAGTCTCATAGACTTGAAGGTGTGTAGTCTCGTAGTCTCGTACACTTGTAGCCTAGTAGCCTTGTAACCTCGTAGCCAGTTAAAGTCTTGTAGTCTCGTAGCTTTGTAGCCTTCTAGTCTCGTAGCAAAATAGCAGCTATGCCTAAAACAGATGGAGCCAAAGACAGCTGGAGCCAAAGACGGTTGGAGCCAAAGACGGTTGGAGCCAAAGACTGTTGGAATCAAAAACTGTTGGCGCCAAAGACTATTGGAGCAAAAGACTGTTGGGAGCCAATGACTGTTGAAGCCAATGGTTGTTGGAGCCAATGAATGTATGGGCCAATGACTGTTGTAGCCAATGATATTTAGATCCAAAAACTGTTGGAGCCATAGACTTTTGCAGGCATTATATCTAGAGTCCCGGAAATTTCGCGGATTCCTCTAGCCTCAGGATAGAATTCAAAGTTATAGGTGTGCTCGATCCATGTTTACTTTCACATTGGTTGATTTCTTAGCGAGAACATTTTTATCCTTGTTATTTGGCACTACCTACTTCTCTCCTAGCTGGACATCGTTGGCTCACGGTCGTAGAGGGGCGTGTCCAGATAACTGCGGTCCAATCATGAACACAGCGCGACAGTGTGGAGGTTTGCATTCTAGCTTGCGATTAAATGAATGCGCGAAAATTCCGTGGCTCTAATTATATCCTATCGTACTATATTTACGATAGCATCCTACTAAGTTGAAATTTCGTGAAAATGTACGTTATTTTCGTTAAATGTGCTTCCTTTTAACTCGAATTTGCGTTCAAATGTGCGTCCTTTTCCTTAAATGTAGGGGAGGATGGGGCAAGTTGACGAGCGGGGCAAGATGACGAATGACTTATTTCCACGTCATGGCACTAGATAGCACCACCTAACAGACACTACTAGCGCTCCACACTGGTGGGCACTAAAGAATCGCACAGTGAAGCCGCTGCCACCATTTAGTTGTTTGTTAGATGATGTTCGTACATTTGGTCTGACGTATTGTAATTTTCAAGAACTTCGAAGTAATATCTCATGGACAAACAGGTAAGATATTTGGATATTCAATGCCACACATTATTACCTTAGACTATATACTTTTCTTAACCACTATATATTGTTAACCTTTTATTTTTTTTCCTAGCGAAAAAATCCAATACTAATAACATTGCTGATCGGGGCAAGTTGACTGGGGCAAGATGACGACTCGTCATCTTGCCCCAAGTGCTTTATACGGTTTTTGTGGTATCCACATACAACTCTTTTATAACTTTTGTTTGATTTTCTGAGCTTTATAATCTCATAAGCAAAATGCAAGTGTCATCACAAGCTCACCCATGAAAGCGATTCTGGTTCAGAGGAGAGCTCAGAGGATAGAACAAGAACGTTTGAAGCAACAAAGACAAGAGTCTAGAGAAGCCAAAAAAGGAACTGTTACTAAGAAACTGAAGCTCGATTCTCGAGAAAAATCCAAGAAACTCCAACTTTCGACAGGCATGACTTCAGCTCAAATATCCGAAGTGCAGTGTCCAGTGTGTGATGAGATTTATGTCAATCCTCCATCAGAAGACTGGATCGAGTGTTGCAAATGCCACACATGGTGGCACGAGGACTGCTCGAACTTTGAAGGAGGAAAATTTGTGTGCGATTATTGTTTATAAAACACCAACTCTGAATTAGTTATGTAAGTTAACTATTAATTGTAATTTTCAACAAACCAAGCCTTTAATAACATGCCTTATATGTAAAAACGCATGTAACAATGTTAAATTAGTTAGTTTACAGTAGTTTGCATTCTAAGAATAAATATGTTTAAACTTGTGTCAAAAATGTCATCTTACCCCGTAGTCAAAGTCATCTTGCCCCGGTAACGGGGCAAGATGGCACATTTGCATTATATTTTTAAAAGGGCAGAATTTTTGAGATAATATAGAAATATAGATTTTTTTCATGTAGTTACACCACGACAAAAGACTATTCTAATAGTGTCTGGAAAGAAGGAAAACGTATTTCCAAAATTAAAATTATAAAAAATGGTGAACTCTTAACATCGCCAACTTGCCCCGTCCTCCCCTATGTATTTTTTGTGGAATATTCGTTCAAAATGTGCGTCCTTTTCGTCTAATGCGTGTTTCTGTGAGTACATTCTGTGTTAATTACGTGTTCGGTGTATAAGACATTTCATGTTCATTACGTGTTCAGTGTGTACATTGCGTGTTCATTACGTGTTCGGTGTGTGTGTGTGTGTATTGTGTGTTCGTTCATAGCATGTCATGTGTGTGTGTACTGTGTGTTTGTTCATTTCATATCCTGTGTGTGTACTGTGTGTTCATTGTGTGTCCAGTGTGTGTACTGTGTGTTCATTCTTGGTGTTCAGTATGTGTACTGTGTTACTTTGTGTCCAGTGTGTGTATTGTGTGTTCAGTGAGTGTACTGTGTGTCCTGTGTGTCCAAAGTGTGTACTTTGTGTCCAGTGTGTGTACTGTATTTTTAGTGTTAGTACTGTGTGTGTACTGTGTGTCCATCGTGAGTATTGTGTGTTCTTTCTTTTGTTGAATGTGTGGCGTTTCGTTAAATGTGCATAGTCAAATCTCTAGTAGCTCTGAATATTTACTGGTTCAAAACCTCTGGGTTTTTATAAAACATTTTTCAGGGATTCTTGGTCCTTTAGTAAGCGTAAAACATGTTCCATTGGTCTACATACTTGTAATTGATTTTATCGATACTTTAGGTCTGATAGTTCAAAGAATTTGTTTTAACTGCTTGAAATTGTTATATTAGCTATCGACGAAGAAGGTCCTGAGGTTCAGAAATGTCTGGTCTGTACATCTGACATTGTTCAAGACCTGGTCTCGTGGTACGAATACATTTGTCCTCTACGTATAACATTGTGCATTAAATGGTTGGAATGTATTTCATGTATCGAAAAAAAAAAATAGACTTCCGTGTTAGGCAGCGCGACAACATATTAAATTCGTCGGACAGGTATCCTGTCTAGTGTTGTATTCGTAGAGTGAATGATTAATAAACTCCACGAAAGGTAATGGAAAATAGAATTTAATTTTAATTTTAAGCTTAAGCTATCCATATCACTGGCCGAGAATCAAACCAAAGACGGAAATCTATCGCGTCAATCATTATTTTAACAATTGAGTTTTTTGATGAAATTTTGATTTTTTTTTTTCGCATTTACAGGTGAATAATACAAATGTCCAATATGGAGGTCATATCGGCTTATAGAAAGGTTGGTATTTGAGGAACTTAAGATGCTTTTAGGATTTTGAACATGGTTTATTGAAAAATTATTTTTTGTCTAAAAAATTTATATTTCTTTTGCATTTATCAAGTATCAAACCAAGGATGGATATCAATCGAATCAAGCATCAAATTAATGAGTGATTTTTTTGATGAATTTAGGAAATTTTCCTGAATTTATAGGTTTTATTATTACGAATTTTCAAGACAGCGTCCAAATTTAAAGATGGTTGGTGCCACAGTAATAATAAATTACTGCACTCTAGTGTGTAAAAACTAAACTAATATGTCGGCAGCGACCTCCAGTAGACGAAAACAAGACGGCCGCCATGACATCATACTGGCTGATGTAAAATTTTCCTTGGAATTAGTGGTGGGAGGTCAGTCTGTATGCAGCTTCCGTGGAGGAAGGATCGGATGCCATTTTTATTTTACCCTCTGTGGGTTTAAACGAATACTTCAATGTGGTGGCCATAACGAAAATAACAACGGTGTTTTGAAATAATATTTTATTACATTTTGACTAATTAATTTTTTTTACCAGTGTTATTTTTTTTTCATTTTTTTTCTGGTAATAGTTACGGATTTTTAAGATGGCGGCCATATTGAAAATTGCAATGGTGACATCATAATTCAAAATTTCGGAAAGTTCTAGAAAAAAATGGCTGAATTCAAAATGTCTGAACGCTCTAGTAAACAAAATGGTGGAATCCAATATGATGGATCAGAGACGGCCGCCGGGGTTAAGGTTAAGGTCAAAGTTCAAGGTAAAACGTTAAGATCAAGGCCATCCAAGATGGCCACCGTGTCGTCACACTCCAAGATGGTGGCGACAATCCTTCCAATTCTCCTGCGGAAGTCTGGCGCCGGAAATACTTTCATGTACTACTAACAACTAAAAGTGATTGTGACTGTGATAAGTATTTGGTGAGTAAGTTTTAAATGGAATTCTTTTTCAAACGCTTTACATATTCTAGATTACATAAAAATAATACATTTAAGATATTTAGTGGTACATAAATAAACACTGACAGGATAACGTCTGCCGGGTGCTGCTAGTGCACTTATCTAATAACTCGCGTCTTTACTTGGTCACAGAACCAATTCAGTATTTTCTTAGGAAATATATCTAGCACGTTAGAAAATATTCTAAATACTCTAATTATAACTTAATGTTTTGTTTAAAACGTTGAAATGACAGTCACCCTTATTGCAGATTCCGATACAAATGTTTAATACCTACCTTATGGCAGACAAAGGATAATATTTTCGTAAGATTGTTTTTTTTTTACTGACATTTGGTTCGAAATAACTGTGGCCATTTTGTTCCAAAGTACAGGCATTTGAGCATTTGAAACCATTCGCATCTTTAAAAGAAGCAAAAAATATATACGTATATATTTTTCAAATCCTGATTATAATATACTTTTAGTATCACTCCGCAAGATAGAAAAAAATGGTTTGTGGGTTACGTCAGAAGTAAAATTACTGTGCTTTTTGGTATATATAGAGATAAATTATTACTATTTTTTATTGAACCAGATAATACTTGAGAATCGTAAGGGCACGGGTATGATCTCAAATGAAAACAGGTACAATTCTCAAATGAAAACAGGTACAATAGAGAAAATTATTAGTAATTTTTAATAAAAAAAAAAACGTTGCGTGTATGATCACAAATGAAAAAAAAAATCTAAGTTAATCTTTTTAAATATATTTTATAAGGAACTCGTTATTTAATTTGATAAAAACAGTTAATCAGGGTAATATGTATATCTCTTTTGTTAACTGCAGAATTATCAGTGTCTATATCAGTAAATTGGCTTATATAGCTAAAACACGACACAAACATATGGGTTTTAATACGTTCTAAATTGCTACAAAATACACAATTAATTGTTATACCCGACCTGATACTTGGGGTATTAAGTTGATTGCTTAATAACTATTTTTCACACGAATAAATAAATTGTAGATTCATAGGGACCGGAAAAATTCGCGGGTTCAATGACCTCTAGGATGAACTTTATAGTTATACGTACACTCGGTCAAATGTCACCCTCTCATTGGCCGCTGTCTTGTGAAGGTGTCCCAATGTAGCGGCCTGTGATTCGACACAGCTTCGGTTGAGTGTTTCTCAATGGCCCAGAGTCATCCAGGTGAGTTGTGAGCCCATAGCAGAGGCAGCAATGAGGTATAACTATATGAATTTTAGGCTGTCGTGAAATGAATCCGCGAATTTTTCCGGTCTCTATAGATTCATTAAAACAATAAAAGTAGTACAGTAGCATCAATCGTTAGCCATTAAAAAAAACTGAGGAGTAGAAAAACACGAGTAATGTTACGAAATATCCGTAGCATCACTACTGCGTCATTTCTACCTCTACCCTGTCGACACTTCGGCCGTCACAACTAGCATAGGCCTATAGCATGCTCCGCTACGTACCTATCTCCCCTCCAAACCGTTTTCCCATTCGACCGCTAGGGCATGCGTTGCAGTGGCGTCGCTGCTAACGCACTTTCCTCCTATACAGTTTCCCCCACCACGTACCTAACTATTCCCCCTTATGCGATCGGAATTTTCGTAACGCTCGAAAATTGTAGCCCCCTTAGTAAAGAAGTTTCATTTAAAAAATTTAAAATTGCATTGGGACCAATCACCTGAATGCATTTGTCAATCGCGATAATTTCGGAAGAACAATGAATAAGGATGGTAGGATTGAGAACCCAACCCAGGCCTATCATGGGAGTCCAATGTCCGGTTACTGTGCCATCCCCCCAGGTTTATGAAATATCTCGTAAAGATAATATCGTTGTTTACATCAGACATGCGTTAAATGGTTACGTTAATTTTAATAATCACACACAAAAAAAAAAAACACACTTTATTCCTTGTGGTATTTGTCTGTGGTGTGTATTTGGTTTTATGTCACAGCGTGGAATTAAAACTAAAATTGATTAGTTATAAATGAATGACATAATCCCTATGAATCTGTTAAAAACTCAAATTATGTACTTATATTTACACCAATATGTATAAAATTGTTTGAAACAAACTGACAAATTAAAGTAATAACAAATTAAAATAGTGAACAATATTAGACAATAATAAACTGTTAATGAGGCACCAATTTGCCCCGATATGTACAGAGAAGTGATCAACTTCAAATGTATTTGGTTATAGGCAGATATATTTACAACAATAAGTTACAAAACAATTTGAGGAGGGAATTTTCTTTAAGAACTATGAAGCTCCAGTCACTTGAATGCATTTGTGGACACCTCATTTTGAAATGTAATTTTTTAAGCCGCTCCCGCCAGGCAAATAAGTGATATGTTGGGTCAGTAAGGCTTTTAATTAATCAGCGTCACTATAGAGCTCGACCACTTAATTATATTATGGCCTGCCTTCCATTACAGTTAATAAGTTTTAGTTGTAACTTCAGCAAGGTATCTGATATGGGACTCTTTATACCTACTGTTAAATTTTAGTTAACTGGTGAGAAGAAAGAGAGAACGAGAGAGAATAAAAAAGGGTGTATTGAAGTAAGTGAAATATAAAATCTTCTGAACCTTTAAAAACTGAATTCTTATCGTGTGAATGTATCTTGGATGAACTTTATTGGTGCGGCGTTGTTTGGGCAACAATATCGCAAAATAAATTGAAGCATTAAAATCATTAAATGTCTGCCAGTTAGGCGGTGGGACATACTGCAATACTCCACTGTGTAAATTACAAACTGCGTTACAATCGGCAATTAATTCTTCCAATTAATTTCAATTTTAAATAGCGCGACTTGGTCCAGTAAAATTTTATTACAGTTCGCAACGGAACGAGGTTTGCGGTGAAGTCTGAACACGCGATGGTAAAACTGTGCCACATTTACTGCGAATTACACATTTAACTAGTTCCGGAACTGCACACACATAGGTACATAACGTTCCGTATTAACAAAACAACGCCGAAATGGCCCCAGGTGCGTTACCGCTGGTTACGTAACAAAATAAATATCGAGAATATTTAACAGACGATTGCTCGAGTTTCTTCTCATTAAAGTGGTCCGAAAAAAAGTTGAAAGTGGAAACATTATCTCGGATACAAAACCAAATGGGATGAAACAGAATACTGTTTAGTTATATGATATGGATTGCTGTAAGTGGTCTACAGAAGATGCTTAACAAAGTTTTTGTGTAAAAACGCGAGCATTTAGAGTGTCTGGCACCTAGGATATCTTATTTTATATATAATATGTGAATAATTTATTCCATGTATTGAATATTTACAGTGATTTTTTCATGATATTACAATAAATATTACCTGTTAAATTTTTTAGATTACGAATTATTTTATTTTGTGGTTTTCTTGCATAACAACAAAAAACTTTGTTAACTGAAACGAAAATTTATACATTATAGTTAAACGCAGCTGGATGAATTATGACGTAAATTTTATTTCTCTAAGATAAATAAATTTATCTTCAACTAAGTAACATATTTAAAAACTGACAAATCACTCCAAATTTATTTAAATTAACCTATCCTACGCATTTATTGACTTGATAGTGCATTTTAGTAGATGAACGACATTTTGATTGGGCGACATAAGATCTTTCTAACTCACAGTTTGCTACTTAAGCGAAGGGTTTAGGGTCGCGTATTAAACGTAACGTTACGAATTTAAACGACCGAAAAAAACACTTATAGCTTGCGAATCATAAGAACACAAAACTCCCGGCTTAGTAAATGCTTCACATCAACTTTAGCACCGCTAAATTTTACTGGTGAAATTCAATTGTATACTTTAATTGCGGAATGTATTGGTAGAGTAATATTTATGCAATGTCAAACTGGTTTCATCCATATTGAAATATGAGAACTCTAGTTTTCTCCTGTGACTTATTCATTGTGATTGAAAATTATACTATTATTGAAAAGTATTTTGAGTTAAAACGGCTAGTTATTGGCTATAACCAGAATGCGGGAATATCTGTGCCCAGCCCCGTGATGCGTTAGTTGGCAACATTGCACACTGTCGTGGCAGCATGGTTGCTTCAATATCACAATAACACTAACATCCAGCTTGAGTTTGTAAGACAGCATCCCTGATCTATACTACCAACAAAATTGTTAGACACTAAAAGTATTTACATTGGATATTATGTTGAAAAACTATTGGAAAAGACTATTTATATTATTGAGGAATAAAAACAATAGTTTGAATATTATTTGTCTGTTCGTCTGTTCTGTATTTGTTCGAACGTCATTCAAATACTACTCAAACAGTTTTGATGATTATTTTTTTGAAAGGTCTTCGGCTAGCTTAAAACTATGCTACATATAATTACAGAATTCCACCCCCCAAAGGGTGAAAAATTTGTAAAAATGGTTTTGAGATGCATAATTATATCTCTGAAACTAATTAAGCGTAATAAATGATTCTGGGTACTAATAATAAACAAACAAAAACACCCACCAAAATCCTTGTGTTTTGCTAACTTCACCCCTAAAGGGTAAAAAAGGGATAATATGTTTTAAGGTTAATAATTATATCTCCAAATTAAACTAAGGGTAATAAACGATATTGGGTAACAATTAAAAACATACAAAAACTACCAAACACAATTTTTATATTTTGCGAAATACAAACCCCCAAGTGATAAAAAAAGGATGGGTATGTTTTAAATATAACTATATAACTCCGAGATTAATCAAGCACAACAAAAGACACTAGGGACCAATAATAAACATACTAAAACTACCAAACAGAATTTTTTATGTTTTGAGAAATACAACCCATAAAGGGTAAAAATGGGGTAATATGTTTTATAAGATTAATAATTGTATCTCCAAATTTAACTAAGCTATGTGAATTATATTTGGTACTAATAATAAACATACGAAAACTAGCAAAAACTATTTTTTTATATTTTTCGAAATGAAACCCCTAAGGAGTGGAAAATAGTAAGTATAATTTGTAGATTAATAACTTTATCAGAATTAAATTAAGCATGATAAATTATTGTGGGTGACAAGAATAAACAAACTAAAGCTAAAAACGACATTTGTAGAATTCTGAGAAATGTATCCCCTTATGAGTAAAAAGCAGATAAATATGGTTTGAAGATAATTAATAATATCTTTGAATTGATTAATTAAGCATAATAAATCATGTTGTTTACCAATAATAAACAAACAAAAAAAACCAACCACATTTTTAAAATTTGGCTAAATTCATCCCCTAAGGTGTGAAAAAAATATATAAATAAGGTTTGAAGATAACTAATTATATCCCCGAATTTAACCAAGCATAAAAAAAACTAGGGACCACCAATAAACTCACAAAAACTACAACCACAATTTTACCATTTTGCGAAATTCAAGCCCTAAGGGCGAAAACGATTTAAGATAAATAATTATAACTTAAAATTTAATTAACCATAAAAAACGGTTACCAATAATAAACATAAGATAACTACCAACCACAATTTTATCATTTTGCGAAATTCAAACCTTAAGGTTTGTAAAAGGTGTATACGTGTTTAAAAAAAAAAAAAAAAAAAAAAACTAATAGCTCCAGTTTAATTATAACTAGAAGTAATAAAACTAAAAAAAAAAACAACTTTATAATAGAAAAAGTGAAAGTGAAAGAGAGGCGTGGATTGGTGAATACATGCTATACCCCAGCTGCACGCACTAAATTTTTCAGACGATTTTTGTTACTTCGGCTTGTGGAAATCGGCAGATTATATTTTCCCCATTATTGTTGCATTATTTCCTTCAAAATAGCAAAAAAATCAACCACGCTCGGGAATGTCAAGATGACTTTTTTTTGCAAGTTTGTGACCCTCCCACTTTCTTACGTTACGCTCAAATCGTCAGATTATTGAAATGCATACTTTTCAGCTGGTAAATAACTCACCTTACCTAAATCTGACGCGCTGGAGAATTTCTGACAGTATATTTTTTTTACTATTCTGATGATTTTCCCTAGACACACGTTCCTATATAAAGGGCTTATATATGGTGGAGGTACTGAACAGGATGCAAGGTATCCTCCCTTGTGTTCATCTGCCGCGCTCGAGTGAATCCCAAAATCCCCTATTGGGCTCCCCTATTATAAGCCGGAATTACAATCATCTATCGCCTCCGTCCGTTGGTCATCCATCTGTCCATCACGTGAATTGCAGCCAATCATATGGCCTAAATATCCACCCGTCCGTCCGTTAAATGCTTGGTAACTGTACACAGACGAACGGATGAAATTACAACCTCCAAGTATCTGCAACGGTTTAACGTATCAAAATTTTATTATATTAAAAGTTTTTGAAGTTTGTTTAGTTATTTTGATGATTACATATTAATTTTATTTATGTTTTAATATATTTCATTGGATATGTTTTGAAACAAAAATCGCTTGCCTCACAGAAGTGTAATTAATTACGCATGAAACTCTGAAAATGTTGAAATAAATAACAGATTGAAAACATATGTACGTGAAGTTCACGGACACCAGAGTGAAACTTTTCTTATAAGATATAAATAGATATAAATTATTTGTATAAAGATATAAATAGAAATAAATGATTTGTATATTTTTATCGAACAAGAAATAATAATTGAGAATAGTAATTATGCGGCTATGGTCTCTCTTTTCCGCGCCCTGTACCACGAATCTGTTCACTGGCACTTTTTGGCGCCTCTTTTAGAGGTTTATTTCCACGTTGCCTTTGATAATAACTTTTATCAGGATTATGCATTTTTATTATTTTTAAGCATGAAGTTAAATCACGATCTCCAGCTGAATAAAAAAAAAAACACTCCAATCGAAAATAACTTACATTTATAAAGTCTGCCCCACAAGTATGTAAGTCCGTTTTACATTTCAAATGACAGTGTTCACTTTCCAAAAAATGAAACACACCTATAAGCTCTTAAAGTGTATGCATCTTTTTTACATTTTCAATCACACAATTCACATACAAATGAATAATACTTAAAAAGTTAATTGCACGAATTGACAACTATTTTTCACATGAATAATTCAATTGTAGATACTTTAAATACAATAAAAATTATGGTACGTTCATTCGTTTGCCGTTACGAAAACTGAGGGATATACAAACACAAGCAGCGTTACGATAATTCCGTGGCATCACTGCTGCATCTTTTCTACCTCTCCCCTGCCATTTCCTCCTCCGGCTTTTACAGCTAGCATATAGCATGTTCCGCTACATACCTATCCCCCCTCCCTTACAGCTTCCCAATCGACCGCTAGTGCAAGTGGCGTCACCGTTGACGCATTCTCCTCTACTAGTTCCCTCACCCCGTACCTAACTATTCCCCTCGTGCGATCGGAATTTTCGTAACCCTCTAAAGTTTTACCCCCTCAGCAAAGAAGTTTCACTTCAGAAAATATTGAGGTTAATGTGTATAGCCTACATGAGTGTTAAACTAATCAAATTATGCAGGATATTTTTTCTTCAAATTTTTTTTAAACGTTGGCATCATGTACAAGGGAAAATAATATGACGGATGGAGTGTTGTAAATCGCTCAACGGATGACGGACGCACCGGGCTATTGATTTTGCGGCTTTATTTGACAAGCAGCAGGCCTCATTGCCTGAGAGATCAACTCATGCGTCAAAAAAGATACCGAAACTGCGTGACTGCGGTTAAAATGTTGCCTGTTTTTAGACCGCAACGGTTTGCTTTGAGGAGTTGCAACAAGAGGAATTTTTTTTTCTTTGCATTTTGGGGGGGGGGGGGGGGGGGGAACTACATTTTACATTTAAAAAATGGGGGGTTGTCTGTAAAGTCGGTTTACGGGCGATAATTTTACGTAATAACGTCATATCAAAAATTTTTAATTGCTACTTTTAAAAAGCCTGCCTTAACCTGTTTGATATTATAGAAGATTTTCTCGCACGGTGGGGTTTGCTGGTTCTTGCACGATCGGCTCAGGCGGAACGTGACAATGAGTCATGCTTTTATCGTGCGTGCAGCACGCGTTCATCGCTTTATACGACGTTATCACGTCAAAATGTCTTAGAATATTTAAACAATACACACTAAGGTTAACGAAATGACAATCTGTCAACGTGACAGAATATCAGCTGCAACAAGCAGCTGTCCTGAGAAGCACCGGGACAGCTGGTGGGTCGACAGTGGGCCCGCCGCTATCCGGCACACCTTCCCGGCGGGCCGCGCTCATGAGCAGCCAGCTCATGAGCATCATCTCGCTCATGCCCCGTCGAACCCTGGCCGCCGCGCTCTTCGCGCTCCGTGAAGGCACATTTCCCCGCCTCGACTTTACGGCCTTAATTCCCATCCCAGTTTCCTCCCAGGCTCGGCCGGGCGGCTTTATTTCACTTCGGTCGCACGTGAGGCGACCGGCTGTAAATTAGAATATTTTAATCTTCTCGCGGAGCTTCCAATTTTCCCCGCCGCCAGCGCCACCAGCGCGCAATCCCTCGCTGCCACCACTCACGGTTCAACTGCTCGCTAATTTCCGCAACTTTCCCCCGACACTTTTCCTCTTAAAATAACGCGAGACGAATGCTGTTCTTTTTGGACTCTAGTATTTATTTGGCTTAGTTTAATACTATCCAGCGCAAGAGAGAAAGAGAGAGTAATTTCAGACAGTAGCTGTAGAAGTAACTTGGCTTCTGGGTTGTAGCCGCGTCCTTGAGGAATATTTCACCGAAGTTTCGGTCGACATTGCAGTCGCCATCATCAGGGAGTAGGTAACTGCTCTCTGATGATGGCAACTGCAATGTCGACCGACAAGTCGGTGAATTATTCGCCAAGGACGCGGCTACAACCCAGGAGCCAAGCGACTTCATACAATGGCCGTGCAAACCTGCGAACATTGTTAGTTGGCTGTGGAGTTCGTACTGCGCTTACATTCGCTCTGCAATTACGGTCTCATTACGTCAAACTACTTATCCACTATAGTGGTTTAGTAAATCTTTTCACATAATTGATGCTCTATTATCATTTTAGGGACATTGAAATACATTGCTTCCTTATGAAAAACGTAGAGGTTTATTATTTTAAATTAATTATTGGAAATGTTTTCACATGCCTAGAAACTAACGCCATCAGAGTTCTGCTTAGCAGCGAAAAGCTACCTGAGACATAGTTTTTCATAAATTAAACAATTTTTAACCTACCACACATAATAAGTAACAAAAATTAAGTACTTTGATTTAACATTATATTTGTAGAACCCAATATATTTTATCACTTAAGTGCTAGATTTGTTTACTGGCCAGTGTATTGTGGTTTACAAGACTTCGTTCAGTTAAGTGATTTTTTTCTTATTTCAAACAAACTATAATTATCACGATTTGAATACAAACGCTTATAGAAACTTATCCCTAAAATAATTTAGTAAAAGTTATGTAATACAAACACACGGAAAAAAAAGTTGGCTGGACGCAATAATCCCTCAAAAATTGTTTTAAAAGTTCTTAAACATGCTAATTCAATACTTCATGACTCCATGGTATTTCTCATAATTTCGTTTAAGAAAAAGTAAAATGCATATGGTTTGTACTATGGTTAAATTTCTATACAAACTGTTTAAATGTCAACTTTTCAGTATGTGTTAAGGAACATTACGAAAACTTAATTTTTGTGCATATTTTCATAAACTACATTGTTAAAAATATTTACTTTAAATTACTTAAGAATACTTTTTACAAATTATACTGATATTTTCTTAACTTCACTGATACTTTCGTAAACGTGAAAGTGCTCATTTCACTCTCATTGAACAAGACTATACAAGTATCGTCTTGGAATATAAAAAAAAAGATTTATGAAGTTTGTTGACACTATACTTCCGTCCAAGTGTCTATTAATTGGTACGCAAAAATCGGATGTCGCAATTCGGCATAGGCTCAACCTATTGGTACAACAGAACACTTTGTTTATTTTGGAGTAATTTTTTAAAAAAATTCGGTAAATTTTCAATAATTTGTAACAGCGTATTTCAGTTAGGAGAAAAAATTTAAGCAACACTTAAAGCGAGAATTCTCTGGAAACATCTACCTAAAACCCTTCGGAAACCGAAGTATGGGAGACAGTTCTGCCCTTTGTAAAGGTGGACTGGAGTTTAAAATCCTGGTTGCCGTGGAATGGTCTGTGGCGGAAAGGAAACCGTAAGTCGTCTTATAATGGGAACTTTCTCGCGGATATAATTCTAGAATCACGAGGTGAATAATGTTGAAGGAAAATGATGACGTAAATGTGTGACCAAGGAAGAACTACAATTATTGCTGGTTGTTTCTACTCAAGTACGTATTTACACTACCGTACAAATCGAAGGTTTATTTTTTTTATATGGTCAGTTAAACTCTTTTACAGGGCAGATCTTATTTTTGAAACCCATCAAAGGATCTGACATGCATGAATTAATGTTAGATATCTTACAACATATTTTAAATGTCTTTAATTATTTACAAAGACCTATAAATAAAATACTTTGTGGGTTGTGGTAAATATAAACAAATTAATTCTCTTAATTATACTTTACAGTTTACAAAAATAATTAATCTTAATATGTAAGGAGAATAATCATCATTACCAAATTATATATAACATATTGGTCTATATTCTTCTATTCTATATTTTTGGCTTGCTGAAGGTGTCTACTGATGACTAGAGACCTGCAAAATTCGCGGATTCATTGACCTCTAGGATAGACTCCACAGTCCTTTAAATACTCGCGGAAATGACACCTGTTCATTGGCTACTGACGCGTGAGACGTCTCAACTAGGCTGTCCGTAATTCGGCACTTTCTTGGTTTAGTGTTTCCTATTGGCTCACAGTTCCCCGGATAAAATGTGGGCCAATCGCAGAAGCGGTACGAAGGTATAGTTGTTTTGATGCTAGCCTATCGCGAAATGAATCCGCGAATTTTGCATGTCTCTACTGATGACTTATATATTAGATACGTGCAAGCAAAGATATGTTCAAGAAACAATGTGGCGGGCCGGTTGGTGCCTGCGGATCGCCTGTTGTAATTCCTGTTCTAAAGTCCCGACATCTTCGGCTATATTTATCTATGTCAGTATCACTCTCTGTATTTCGCTCTTGTTTGAGTCAGGCTTCTACCTTCACGCCTCATGTTGACTTGCAAGTTCAAACCAGATAGGATTTTCTCCAAAACTAGAACATGAAATGTCAGCAAGCGTTTGCTGACTCGCGAAAAAAGTGTCTGATTGATTTCCGAGGAATATTCCATGTCCGAAGCATAGAACACGAAACCTTCGTCCCATTCATTCGCCACAAATAAAGTTACAAAAAAGGGTCACCTTGGTCATGTGAACCCTTCAACAAAATAAATAGATCTACTTCTAACAGTAAAGTTATTAATTTTTTGTGTGTATCTGTTCGTTTGCATGTGTACGATTTATGCCATGTAGGTCTCCCTTTAAAACTGTATGCTCAAGATTTCAATAAAATAAACATGTTTTGTTTTCATCAAACGACGCAGGGTTTTATTATTTGCTAAAAACCTAATAACAAATATTTAATTTACAATTATTTATACTAAAGCTTTGTTGGTACAATATGAATGTTTCATGCAAATTTTTATTCAGAGCAGTAAGACGTGACGTACTGCCAGGGAAATGAGGGAAGGAATCTATCATTGCTCCTTTGCATTTATCTAAATAGTAATTATAGGAAATTAAACTAAAACCTAAATCAGAATGAACAGATTTTGGTTCGAACTTGGATGCATGTCTTAAAATCCCCATTGGGCCTTCTCAGTTGCACATTATAAAACTTTACTCAGTAATTGCGCTTCTAAACTACGTTGTTTTCGTAATTTAAAATAAATTCGGGTCTTGTTACAAAATGCGTTTTAAAGTTACTATTAGCTTTAAATTTCACATACAAACTAAATACATTTTAAAAAGTTTTTTAAAAACACACGAAATTGTTTCCAAACATATAATTTGGGAATTTTTTCATTATAACTCTCCTAAAGTGATTACAGTCTAAAAATTAGTGTTTTTCAATTAAAACACCTCTAAATGATTCGACTATCCACGAGTTATAATTTGTAAAATTGATACCTACGCGCATAAATGTATTTTTTTTTGATGACAACGTTCCCAAACCAATTAGGTATTCTATCTAAATGCAAAATAGTTTTAAAGGTAAAAAAAAAAACGAGTGTCTCATTTTGCAAGTGTGCGCTTCGTGAACATTTGTTTGTTCTCCCGGGTGGCGGCTGGGAGCAGGCGTGGACGAGCCTGCAGTGGAAACAGACATACAGGATCGATCCTGCTCGCGAGGTGTGTAACCCTCATTCACCCCCCTCCCCCCCGCCCGGCACGGTCCCAGCCCTGGGGGGCCCCTGCAGCCGACGCGTGCGAATTGAATAAATAGGAGTGTACGGGAGGGCGTGTTTGTCCGGTATAATTGAGTGGCGTGTCAACTGTCAAAGTTACGCCCTTAATCAGTGGCGGCGAGCCGTCCAGAGAAGCGACCGGCATTCACCGTCCGGAGGTGACGTTACGCCCTTCTGGCGGCGTATCGTCTTGCTCTTGCCATGTGAAACAACCCGTGTGTCATGTAACGTTGGACATACCCGGCGCCTAAACCAAATGAAACGTTGGTGTTGATGATTAATCATAAAAAATAACAAATCTATTACTTTGTTGGGGGATTGTGTGTGTGTGTGTGTGGGGGGGGGGGGGGGGGGGCTAATAAAACGTACACTCGCTTGGAAACAAAAGGTACTTTGTAATCAAAACTGTTCACAACCCGGGATCTTAAAATAATAGGCTCCGCCCCCTGTACAGGAGGTCTGAAGAGAGAAGGAATTACTTAAAAAGAGTTGCAACTTAGTTCTAAAGAAAGTACGATTATTACACGAGACCTTAATCTCATACAAAATGTTGCTAGTCGATGAGAGAAAATCATGAAGTATTAACTTTTACTTGGGTTCAAGAGACATATCATCTCTGCTCGTTGTTGGAATGGTTAAAACACCTGGGCAGTGTCAAATACTTTGTTTTTGCTCCTTACGTGATAGGTAATTCCGAAATTAAATAAAAATCTTGAAAAAAAAATAAAAGTTTGGAAAATCTAGTATACATAGAATATGTTTATTTAATTGAATAAGAAATGTGTGTTTGAAAGAAAATAATGATTTAAAGTGAGTTAAATACGTAACTGTTATATAAGCATTCGAAGATGATAAATAAAATCCATTGGAATTAGGTTTAATGACGGTTTCTTAGAAAATATAAATTAAATAGTTATTTTGGCAAAATAAAAACGTTAAAAAGTAGCGTTGTAACACTGTGGCTGTAATATGACCGTGTTGTTAAAATACGTATAAAAAAACATAGGTATGACACACGACACGCCACGGTTACATATTGTAATATAGATTGGCAATTTTGGATTTAAGAGGATTCATCATGGAGAACATTTTTGTGCTCTGCGTAATCGGTGGTATTCGTACGTGAAGGGAAGGGAGGAAGGAAGAGAAACCCAGTGGGCAGCAAGACAGGCGATAATGAGTTCTTTAAGTCAGTGGGAGGTCTGAGAAGGAGGGTCTTATAATAAAAAGGGTAAAGTTGTTTGAACAGAAGGGGGATAGAGAGAAAGGTGCCTGTGTTTGTATTCCGTGAACCAGAATGTAGTTTTCAGAAAAAAAAAAGAGTTAACTTAATCATAAAAGTTTTTTATTTAGTTAATTTGTTAGTGCCAATCACGAATATCACAATGTAGCTATCGAAATAAGCTATTTTAAGATCTCCAATGTGATAAAATGTTAACTGCTAAATTTAATGATCACTTTATAATTTATTATAAATTGTTTATAATATAGCTCGGGGTTTTGAGCAGATAGGACAGGGATAATCACGATGCCGAGACAACATAGACAGCACTGTGTGTAAGAGAGAGGGGGTCACTTGATGGAGTTATTTTTTTTGGAAATCTAAGGATTGTAGTGGTTTGTTGTTTTTCTATGATGGCCAGTAATTATTCAGAGACATAGTAACTACCTTTTGTAGTGATAGTTATCTTTAATGTTTCTTTCTTTTGTGTGATGATATTTCTATGGATATTTTACTTTGTTTGCTGCACGTGATAAATTATGAGAAAGTATTGTAGTTCTTGGGTGCTCTTGAAGTTGTTTTTCCACAGTGAACTTTTAGTACTTTCATGCACTTTTTGCTTAAATGACTTTTCAAAGTTTCATATGGCCTTTTTAGATTCAGATAATACTTTTACCCTCCAAATAGCTTAAACTTATTAGAACAAGTACATATTCAAATGAGTTTTTTTTACTAATTTTTCTATTTATTTGTGTTTCGAATCAGGCTGGTGACATGACTAGTGTGACGTAGTTAGATTGTCATTACAGCCTTTCAATTTTTTTTATCTTCTTCTATAAATACAACTATGTTGCATAAACTATTTTACCCTGGTGTTTACTGTAGGAAAGATATATATGTATATATATATATCTTTCCTATAGTAAATATATATATATATATAACACGAAATATTTTTGTAAACGTACTTATTTATATTATAAAAGAAAATAGAAAATAGACCTAAAACATTATTACTTATACTTGATCTTGTTGATGTTCTGCCACCACTCAGAATTTGTTGAGTTAGGTATTTCTCCTTTTTTTAGGAATTCTATATTCAGGGTAGGTCCCATGCGGGCAAACAAGTTTTACCTTGAGAGATGATTAATCATCGCTGAACAGAGTTTTGTTTGCGGTGAGTGTTGGGTTCAGGTAGTATCGGCCTTAACATATTACAAATTATAAACACGCTCTAGTCTATAACCACTTGAGGGAAACAAGTGATACCTCCAGCCGGCCGAGCTGAGGTCGCAACAACTGTACTGTCCAGCTGTGACGGAAGCTGTATTGTCAACTGCAGCCTAATATGCAAGAAAACTGAAGATTGCCGTGATTGATAACTCTATAAAAACAATTTTTTTGGAGATCTAATACAATCCGTCATCGATTTTTTTTCAAAGCTTTTTTTCGTATGGGTTAATATTAGTGCTAACACCCCTACGATAACATATTTGTGTATCCAACGATACATGGATGCTAATTTGGTAAAATACCGAGGAAATAACTATGTTTTGCAAGATATTAGCTTTAACTTTCCTACATGTTTTATGTGCGTGGTGAATTGTTATAAAAGGGGGAGGGGAAATTTAAAGGATTCCACACCTGCAGGGAAATCCGACTCCACCTTAGTTACGAGCGTGTCGTAATCAGGGGGTGCTGCCAACTTGACACGTAAGCCCTCTGTGCACAGCCGCGCCAGGTTAAGTCCACAGCAAACAGCAAGAAATTAGAAACGGGTCGGGATTTTAGTCGGAAGAGGTGGGGAACCGTAAATCCTCACCCGGAATCCACAGTGACGTCATTGACGACCAATGGCCTCGCGGCAGCCGCAGGCAAACAAGATGGCGCCGGTTTGTCGGTAGGGATTTGCTCGCGGCGTGTGACGTGTGTGCGAATGTGTGAGGGCAGACTCACCTGACAGTAATAAAGCTGCTGCAGTCTCACTTCCCGGTGAACTCGCTGTATCGGGAGCAACAGTTCTTGGAAAACGCGATTGGATTTTTTTTCCTAACCTAAATTAAAACTAAGTGTATTTGGGAGGGGTCTGGGTAAGGGAGAGACTCTAAGTGCGTCTCAGGCCGAAGCCTATACCTACGCTCTAATCATGCAGGGTTTAAGCCATGCGGGAGAGGGAGCATGCACCGTGTGCTAGGAGGAGGATTGGCCAGCCATGGCAGCGATTGGCGCCATGACTAACTCCCCTCACTTACTATTCTAGACTATAAACTAGATAAGTCGGGCCCAGGTAAAACCTGCATAGACACAGGGAAAACCCTGGGCACTAACATTCGGGATGCAAAATTTAATGCATTATTGACAAGCAGGTTGATTACAGGAATCAGAAGGATGGATCTGGATGAAGAGTTTGACAGTAGAAAAGAGTCTACCATGCGGGGGGGTTAGGGGCTTGGACATTTCTGTCCACATTGATTTGGGTGGGGTACGATTGGGTGTGATATACCTAACACACGCAAACGACGTTCTTCTCTGCAATGTCACACACTCCACAAAAAACGTTCGTGAAAATATGAGCAAGGAAACTATACAATCTGACGTAAAAACAAGAAAAACAAAATCAAACGTATCGTACATTAATATGTGACAATAAAGTTAAAAGTGTCTGCAACATTAATCTGTCGTATATAATATTTATGAGTGACATTCATAAGTGAATGTCTATTTTTGTCACTGAGAGTAAAGTTATAACACATTAAATGTTAAAAAAATTCATATTCAGCTTTAAGAAAAAAGTTTTATTTGTATTCAGCTAAATATATTTACAAAAGCTTACTGAACAGTCGATTGAAAAACCATTGTTATTTGAGGTGATTCTCGGGGAGCCTATATATATATATATATATATATATATATATATATATATATATATATATATATATATATATAGATATATAGGTATGTAAGCGTGCCTTAAATTTGCAAACGTCAAAATAGAAAAAAATTAAAAATCCTTAAAATATATCAAATGTTTTGATATCGTGAGCAATAAAATTAACAACTGGAAGGGAATGCCAAAAACAAGATATATATATATATATATATATATATATTTCGTTTTAAAACTAACGTCTGTATACCCAACCCTGCAAATGTACAGGCGCAAACATTAGTGCATAATGTTTAATTTAGTGCGCATCATGACACTACTACAAAGGTTGAGAGGTCACGTGATCGCAGCCAGTGGCATACAAACGCTCATTGGAAAAAAAAAGGCAAATAGCTAGGCGCCGATGTTTAGAGTTGGTATGATAAATCAGCCACAAACAGTCTGGTGTGCATCACACTTTGTGGTATGAAACTCCTTGTTTCAAGCACTCGCTGGTTAAATGAAGCTCTTGCTATTCGGTACACGTCTGTTTTGAAAGCGCTCTTCGTAAATGATCCTGCTTCAATACAGATTGCGTCACCGTACTTACACGATTAACACATCGGCCTTCTCTGGCAAATGTAAAGACCACCTTTCTATTGCTGATTTTCACCGAACTCACAAACATACAAAACTGTACCAATCGCTAAAGCAAAAAGTATAAAATTACCACAACGAACCACACACTCTGCTGCACATCATAGTGCTGGTACCCACTCTGCTGCACATCATAGTGCTGGTTCCCACTCTGCTGCACATCATAGTGCTGGTTCCCACTCTGCTGCACATCATAGTGCTGGTTCCCACTCTGCTGCACATCGCAGTGCTGGTTCCCACCCTGCTGCACATCACAGTGCTGGTTCCCACTCTGCTGCACATCGCAGTGCTGGTTCCCACTCTGCTGTACATCACAGTGCTGGTTCCCACTCTGCTGTACATCACAGTGCTGGTTCCCACTCTGCTGCACATCACAGTGCTGGTTCCCACTCTGCTGCACATCACAGTGCTGGTTCCCACTCTGCTGCACATCATAGTGCTGGTTCCCACTCTGCTGCACATCATAGTGCTGGTTCCCACTCTGCTGCACATCACAGTGCTGGTTCCCACTCTGCTGCACATCACAGTGCTGGTTCCCACTCTGCTGTACATCACAGTGCTGGTTCCCACTCTGCTGCACATCACAGTGCTGGTTCCCACTCTGCTGCACATCACAGTGCTGGTTCCCACTCTGCTGCACATCACAGTGCTGGTTCCCACTCTGCTGCACATCATAGTGCTGGTTCCCACTCTGCTGCACATCACAGTGCTGGTTCCCACTCTGCTGCACATCATAGTGCTGGTTCACACTCTGCTGCACATCACAGTGCTGGTTCCCACTCTGCTGCACATCACAGTGCTGGTTCCCACTCTGCTGCACATCACAGTGCTGGTTCCCACTCTGCTGCACATCACAGTGCTGGTTCCCACTCTGCTGCACATCACAGTGCTGGTTCCCACTCTGCTGCACATCACAGTGCTGGTTCCCACTCTGCTGCACATCACAGTGCTGGTTCCCACTCTGCTGCACATCACAGTGCTGGTTCCCACTCTGCTGCACATCATAGTGCTGGTTCCCACTCTGCTGCACATCACAGTGCTGGTTCCCACTCTGCTGCACATCACAGTGCTGGTTCCCACTCTGCTGCACATCACAGTGCTGGTTCCCACTCTGCTGCACATCATAGTGCTGGTTCCCACTATGCTGCACATCATAGTGCTGGTTCCCACTCTGCTGCACATCACAGTGCTGGTTCCCACTCTGCTGCACATCACAGTGCTGGTTCCCACTCTGCTGCACATCACAGTGCTGGTTCCCACTCTGCTGCACATCACAGTGCTGGTTCCCACTCTGCTGCACATCACAGTGCTGGTTCCCACTCTGCTGCACATCACAGTGCTGGTTCCCACTCTGCTGCACATCATAGTGCTGGTTGCTGTGTGATCCACTACCCTGCCTGCCTCCGCGGAGCATTTGAACGTCTCGGCGCTGCGATCGCGCATCTTTCGAGCTTCTGGAGAGCAGCCTTAATGCCCGCGAAATTGAAATTCACGTTCTTCTGTTTGCAGGGGTGGGTTGCTGGACCTATTTTTCTTGATAAAAGTAGCTTGTTTCGAATTCCCTGCCAACCATTAAAATTAAGCCATTCAATTTCCTAACGTCCCGTATATGTTGCTGTCACCAAAAGCGCACTATTTAAAATATATTTTGTCAAAATAAAGTCGTAAAAATACCTACGCATACGAGGAGTTGTGAAGAGATTGTTTGGTATAATTTAGTACTCTTTTATTTGTTAAATATATTCATAACATAATGAGAAGTTATGTCAGTTACGGTTTGCGTTAGGGCTTTGAATTAAAAAACTGTGGTATTAATTCATGTTAAACTCTGTATTACAAAACTGTTTTCCCATTTGAGGGATATAGAGTTGGTTGAATACTCTCTCGCTTTCGGAGTCTTCTCACCAGAAGTTTAGGTCTTGTATTTTGGGGTCATTTTTGACCGCTTACGCTATAGAAAATACTTATGGTTTAGTCGCCAGCATCGATAAAGAGTTCCGAATAAATTTTGCAGTTGCTTAGCCTATATTAAAGGCGTGAGCAGACAGTGGCTTTAATTCAAAAAGTTACATATTTCAGACGCAATATGCAACTAATTTCAATGAGTGAAAATATTTTCTCTAAAATTCCAGACAATAAGGTTATCTTAATGTCTCCTAATGTCAGTGCCTGGAGCTGTTTAAATTAACCGAATATCTGTGCAAATAACCGTGAAATGGACGAGAATCACGGACAAACTGAGTGGTATGATTGTTTATTCAAAGAAGCATCTCGCTGCTCAGCTGTGGACTTGGGGCGGTGAGCGGCGCCCGCCGCGCTGCAGGATGTTATCAGGCGTCCCGCCGCCTCCCGGCGACATGGCCCGGGAAATTACCCGCCTCCCTTTGTGCCGTCCCCGGGGGCAGATAAACAGGGAAGCCTGTGACAACACGCCCCCCGCTGCAGCCGCTGACTTATTGCTCCGGCCCTCGTGACGTCACGCTGTTGTCCCCCACCTCGGCGGAATGAGTTCGCAGGCATTGTCGCGGTGGCCGGAGGTTCCAATAGCCTCCCCTCCTCGCGAATACCACGGTCCATACCCCCAGCTACCCCTGGCCACACGAGGCTGCGCGGGACACCAGGATGTGATGCAAACACCGCGCCAGTTCGGCAGGCTAGGCACCCCTGAGGGAGGAGGAAACACGCTGATATATCCAAGACTCCCTTCACACGCCGATTTGGTTATTTCACTGATATGTCATAGTTAGAGACAGGAAATATTCGCGGATTCATTTCGCGATAAGCTAGAATCCAAACGCATGTACCTTCATATTTATTCAGTAATTGGCTCACAGCTTATATTAATGACTGTGAGCCAATGAAAATCCTTCAACCAAAAAAGTATCGAATGGCAAGCATCCCAGTTGACAGGTCTCACAAGTCAATAGCCAATGAACAAGTAGCATTTTCCCAAGTAACTAGCGGATTGTGGAGTCCATCCTAGAGGTCAATAAAACCCCGAATTTTTCCAGTCCCTAGTCATAGTTAGAGACTGGAAAAATTCGCGCTTTCAGTGACCTCTAGAATAGACTCCACAACCCCCTACACACTCACGTAAATGCCACCTGCTCATTGGCTTTCGACTCATGACATCTGTCAACTGGGACGCTTGCGATTCGATACTTTTTTGGTTGAAGGTTTTCCATTGGCTCAAAGTCCTTCAGACAAACTGTAAGCCAATCACAGAAGCAACATGAAGGTACATTTGTTTGGATTCTAGCATAACTCGAAATGAATCCGCAAATTTTTCCGGACCCTAGTCATAGTGATTAATTCGGGGATTTCCCTGTGTATTTGTTCAGAAAGCCCTCTTGCATTGGTTGTTGGGTTACAAATCAACTCACCAGATATTCACTAAAATTATTTTCGGGCTTTTAAAGTTCATGCAAGTGATAATAATTATGAAAATGTACATTAGATTTTTCTTTTACTGTTTCTCAAGCATATGATTATAGTTACAATAACCAAAATTACGACTGGCCGTGCCCCTGACATAACCCGGTTTTCCAAGACTCTGGAGCGACTGGACTGACAGCACATCATGATATGAACTTGCACTTGCATTATTTGCGGTCTGCCGTACATTGCGTGGTTTTGAGCTGAATGCGACTTGCTTCAACAGACCGACTCACATCTACAGCATTTAATTTTTTTTAAATATGTTGAGAAAATTTTTGACGAAACATAAAATACAATAGTGATTACGTCTATAATTAACAGGTAAATCATGTCAATAATAGTAATAACTAGAAAGCAATTAAACAACATGGTGTGTGAGAACGAGATTTAATGTTATAACTTTTTTATGCGAAGTTTCCAAATCAAATTTAAATTGATATAATTCTTCAGTGAAACGCTCAAGGAAAATTAACAACCATAAAATAATCTTGTAGGTTAAAAGGTAACAAAACCTAATTTTAGGTTGAATATCCAAATTAGTTATGAACTGAAAGGACACGCACGCCACAGACCGCGGGCGCAGGTACAAGGATTTGAGGGCGGTATTGCACGTGGCACAGTTGTAACAATGTGAGCGAGTGGTAGCAGTGGTCTGCAAACACGTGGCCGTGCTCGCGGCTTGGACTCGAACCCGCGACCCTCCCACGAGGACTCTCGGGAACCAGGCTTGCCAACACTGCCACGGTGTCATATATTTGTTTCCTACTACACTTGACAACAGTGTTGGACGGAAAATGTCTTCCAAAATTCTTCATAAAATATATTTGGACAGATAACCAAAATATGTTTTCAATAATTTCACACTATCAAATTTTATTTTCGGTCTTAGCTTCTCATCTTTTCAATTTTAAACTCTTTTTGAAATCAAATAATCCATCACATTTCAGGATCTAATATTAAACATGTAGGCCTATATATTTAACTCACAATAATATTGGTTACATAATAAAACAAATGTTCAATGTTTTTTTAAGTTATAGAAACATAATTTTTACTTTACGCATTAAATTATTTCACATACAAATTTCATATTAAAAATATTTTAGTTATTTAACATTGATAACCATTTGAATCGCCAATGAGTTCTTCGCCATTTTGAAAATTCGTTGTGAGGTGAACTGACGTTATTTCCATTTTCGCTAGGCACGATTTGATTGTCTTATTACATCCAACATCCAACATATTTTAGAACGTGTCCTATGTGCAAAATATTTAACGGAAACACGAAACATTTCACTTGTCAGACAAACATGGCTGCGCCAGTGACGTATACGGTGACGTGATAATCCTCCGACTTTGACACACATCCTGGAAGGTGTGGTGAGAGAGAGTTTGGCTGCGTGACACGGCCTTAGCTGCAGGGCGTGGTGCAGCGAGTAGAGGTGTAAAAGTAACGGAAAAAAGCGTACCCGTATGTATTCGTTACTATAACAATAAATAAGTACTCGTTACTCGTTACTTCTGATACCTCATAACATGCTATGTTATGTTAGAGCAACGAATCGAGTCGTATTGCGTACGCGTACAGTATGACGTAGCGTAAATAATAATAAATCGAATATAAAAAAGTAACAATATTTAATAATTAACAGTTTTTGTTAACCAGGAAACAATTAAATCTCATTAGAGCGGCTTTATTATATTATCTTTTTTAAGATAAGAACAAAAAAAAACATAAATATTTCTAATTTGTAAAAAATACTTTCTTACGTTGTTTCTGTTCCAATCTTAAACTTTGTCTACACACACAATACCTTTAATAAACAGTAAAAAACTTGGACTACGAATACCAAATTATACTTTACTTAATAAACAAACATCGTTCTTTGTAACGTACGTTTTTAAATTCATGGAATAGGCGCGCATGCATAAAACATACGAAAAATGCGAGTAACGAGATGCAGCCGTGTGTAACGTTTCGTTACTCGGTACTAGATGGCGCACCCGTTACTCAGTACCGAATACATACGGTTTGCTACAGCTCTAGCAGCGAGGCTGCAGCGAAGAGGTGTGCATGCACGAGAGGCCAGCGGCGAGCAGGCGACACCCACCTTCACACCGGCTCTATCTCATCTTGTTGGACACACGATACCGCCACACGACACGCGATACTCATTCATGCTTCACTACTTGGGGCAGGTGTTTTTTGTTTGTTTGCGAAAACCACTGGTCGCTCATTAGACTGCCATGAGTAGAGACCGGAAAAATTCGCGGATTCCTTTCGAGACAGGCTGGAATCCAAACTCGTTTAGCTTAATGCTGCGTCAGTGATTGGACCGCAATTTACCTGAAGGACTCTGAGCCAATGGAAAACACTCAACAAAAGAAGTATCGAATCATAAGAATCGCAGGTAACAGGTGTCCCGAGTAGGTAGCAAATGGCCAGGTGATAGTTTCCCGAGTACATAGAGAATCTTGGAGTCTATCCTAGTGGTAATTGAAACCGCGAATTTTTCCAGTCCCTAGCCACAAGGCATGCCCGTGCCAGCGATTGCTGTCTTGTAATTGGCGGTAGTGTGCAAGAGAAGCCTTTCTTTGCCTTGTTGGACAGGGCCATTCAGGACACGTTTGTTCCTGCGCTTGATGACTGTGATTGGTGTACTGACAGTAGTAGCACGAACCTCTAATAAACCCAGACAACCCCGAAAAACTGACAATGCTACAAAGTTTTAACACTCAGCTTGTCTGAATATTTTTTAGCGGAAAAATACATGGCCCTATTGATTATTTTTACCATGCTTTTATTAGCTTGACCTGTTTGTATGAATGCATGGACTATGTAACAAAATCTTCCTAATCACTTTTCACACTTTTCACTCACTATTCGACGTCCGAATGTGTTGAAATTTTGCATACATATAAAGAACCCCTGACAATACAATATTTTGATAACTTAAGAACTTAGTCTTAAGGTGGAGTGAAATGAGTCAGAGGGACAAAAAACTAATTTAATTCTCCCAACATTTCGAAAATTTAAAAAAATTATATTTTCGATTAGAGTGATTCCACGGTCAGGTTATGGTGGGAAATGTGTCCGGGGTTCGACTTTCTCTCCTTCGGAAAAGGAGGGAGGGAGTAATGCCCCTAAATTAAGAAAATTTCAAAAAAATATTATTTTCTATTTAGAGATTTTTCGAGGTCGGGTTATGGTGGAAAATATGCCCGGGGTTCCTAAATGGCAATATGCGTACTACATCTAAAATTATCTGGCCACCCTTCCGGAGTGATCAAATATATCATACAGACATTCCATCAGTCCGTGTTGATTTCGGCACACATGATGTGCATATAATTAAATGCGCATATTAGTAAACCAATAGCTAGGGACACTTGTATCTCGCGAATGCATTTCGTGTCAAGGTATTTGACAAAATACTGTAGCTTTTCTCCTGTGGTTATTGGCTGAGGTCGGTGAGAGGTGTCGTCCCGCTCTTGACGGGGCCAATGAGAATGTGGTCACCGTACTGCTGCACCCTCACAATTTGCCATGACTCTTAGAAAAAGCTACAGTGTTTTGTGAAATACCTTGACACGAAATGTATTCGCGAAATACAGGTGTCCCTACCAATAGCCATTCAGTTTCCGGCAAAATACGGCTATGGTACTGCTGAAAGGTGAATGTTGCCATTAATACTGAGTTAGGCATTTACCGTGCTGCACTGTACATTATGCAGTTGTTTATTTGGGATCGCGTTTCTTTCCTGCCGGACAGGCTTATGTAGCTCTTAGTCGCGTAAAGTCACTGGATGGTCTCCAAGTAGAAGAATTTTATTGCTCTGATATAACAAGAAATATTCCATGTAATGTTATCGCAGTGGCCGAAAAGACTAGATAACGTGAAAATTAATGACTAATTTTAAGTTTATTGTAACAAATAAATACTTTAACTACTCATATTTATAATTTTAAATTGTTTCTGTTACTCATATTCAATATATTTTATTTTGAGACTAAAAAGATATAATAAACCGATAGCTTAAAAAAACTAAATAACCTGATTTCATTGTGTAATGAACTAAAAATTAAAAATAAAATTTTAGTTTAAGTTTTTTGTCCAACAGCAAATAATGGACCACAACTCTCTACAACTAAACGCGTGGGGTGCTCTCTTTTTTCATTATCGTAATGACTATATACTACAATTCGTATTGACTATATCCTAACATTAGGGATAGAAAATCTATTACAAATCGTATTGTTATTACTGGTAGAAAATTTAGGACAAATGATGTCAAGAACCACACGTACATACCTTACCTGTGGCTCTCAACTCATACAATTGTGTAGTAAGTGCATAAATTGGTCTCTCTGTAATGAAACTTAGGAAATTATGAGGAGGGTGAAATAGGAAAGTCATAATATATCTAATATGCAGGTCTGTAAACTAAAAATTACATAATTTCACTAATAGGTATTCACTTTGTGTCACGCTCGTGTTCGAAGGAGAAATGAGGGAACTGTCTGGATGGTCACAAGCCCACTTTAATCTCAGACAGCAAAAATTCCGTTGTGTCGCCTCTAAAGGCTCAGCTTTACCGGGCGAACTTAAAGCTGACCATCCACGGATAAACCCATGAGCACCCGTGAGCTCTCGGTTTTCTGTCGCAGCGAGTGTCGAGCACCCATGACCAGAGAAACCCTCATTGGCTGGCGGCGTGGCAACATGGGGCATCCACAACCCGCATATGCAGGAAGCTTGGTCCATCTAACGGGCATGTGTCGTTTTGCCTAAAGGCGTTTTGTCTAATTTTAGGCAAAACGCCATTTAGGCAAAACGCCGTTAGGCAAAACGCCGTTAGGCAAATCGCCGTTAGGAAAAACGCCGTTGACCAAATAGGAGTTAGACAAAACGCCGTTAGGCAAAACGTCGTTAGGCAAAACGCTGTTAGTCAAAAGCCGTTAGGCAAAATGCCTTTAGGCAAAACGCCGTTAGGCAAATCGCCGTTAGGCAAACCGCTGATAGGCAAAACGCCGTTAGGTTAGGTAAGGTTAGGTTAGGTTAGCTTAGGTTAGGTTAGGTTAGGTTAGGTTAGCTTAGGTTAGGTTAGGTTAGGTTAAACTAGGTTAGGTTAGGTTAGGCAAAACGCTGTTAGGCAAATCGCCATTAGCAAAATGCCGTTAGGCAATTCGCCGTTAGGCAAAACGAGGTTTAGTCATCATAGTAACATTTTAGGCAAAACGCCGTTTGGCAAAACGCCGTTAGGCAAATCGCCGTTAGGCAAATCGCCGTTAGGCAAAACGCCTTTAGGCGAAATGACTTTAGGCAAATCGCCTTAACGAATTCATGTTTAGGCAAACCGCCGTTAGGCAAATCGCCTGTTACTCCATCTAAAGACATAGCTAGGCCTCTACTCTTAGCGTGTACGACCAAGAGACACGGTATAGATCACAATGCACACATGCTTAGCCATAATCGTATGCGGCAATGCTTTTTGGCTATAAAAATAATCTTCTTTATGACAATTAAATAAAAATTCCAGCGTTTCTGTTTGAATTAAATACACTAACATTTGATCAACGATAACTAAAAAACTCTTATTATTGCTGGAAATTTTTTTTCGATATATTTTGCTAACTTTGAAGTTTATTTATTTTGTGATAAAAATATTGTGAGTTAAACACAAAAATTTACTTTAAATTAATAGTAACTAACTTCGTTTTTAAGATAGCTGTTGCGCTATTTTAAAGAACGTGTAAGCTCACCTTTACTGCTTATATCACAAACTAATAGCTATTTAATATTTACCTACAGGAGTTAAAAAAAAGTTTCATGTTGTTTAAGATAAGAAAAATTATATATTGTTTGTCGTGCAGCGCGGAGGAATTATGAATGAAAAGAGCGTGGTTCGCATCCCGCGACAGACGGCAAGCCTACAGCAAGCAAGACCTGATCTAACCAGTGCACACACGACACTGCAGTCACGGTAGCGGAACACAGGGCGACTGCTGGAGGCCGTCACGTGACGCGCTATGCATTATTCAGGCTGACTCGCCGCCACACGACGCAATTAATGGCGACATCGACTGGGCTTCACTCTGACACTGGCGCATCGTCGGTGATCAGGAAATGAACCACTGATCATCTTGCGTGGAACACAGCACATCGCTTATCTCTGTCTAACTGACGCTACGTTCCAAAATGTCCTTCAGTTTACATAGTTATAAATAGGGGCAGGCATTTTTCGCGAATAAATCTGAATGCCTATTAGACTGCAACAAGGTATACCCGCACCAGCGGTTTCTTCCTTGTGATTGGCGGCCGTCTGCGAAAGACGTCGTTGCCTTTTTTGACTGAACCACTCAGGACGCGTTTGCTTTCGCACTGAATTACTATGATTGGTGTTGTATCAATCGAAATGTAGCTACCTGAAATAAATTCACTCAATCACGAAACACAGACGGTGCTACAGTGTTTTAACTTATAACTAGTCTCGGAAACTTTTCGCGAAATATGCATGGTCCTAGTAACCCATCACATCACGTATAAAAGTAACCAGCAAGTTATTGTCGATAGATTATCAGAAGTACTTACTGATAAAATTTCATCTCAGTGATAGGATATTTTGGTTAAATGTATCCTCGGCCACGAGGTAATAGCGGACGGCTGAATATAATATCGTTGAAATGGAGTAGCTACAGCAACTACGACCAAACTCACTGCCTAATGCAACGTCCGCCACGTTTTAAACAATCCACGTTTGACGCCACCGGTCATCGTCAACAAAGTGTGACACAAAAGATAAAATTTCACTTGTTCGTAAAAATGATCCATTTTTTAAGTACTGTATCTCAAGAACTATGGTAGCTACAGAGCTGCAGTTGATCTGAAAGAGTTGTACATTTACTCTTCTTTAAAATGGCGGGAATGAGGTTTTTGTTAACATATATAGTGCTGAAAAGTATTATGTAAATGGGGCTCCGGCGCATGGCACTGGCGCGTGGAGCCGGAGCCGAGCCACATATCTGATTCTGACATCACGGTGGCCATCTTGGATGATCGTAGCGGGACACACGTAACGGGAAAAGTACATCACGGAGGCCATCTTGGATGACCTACACCTTTGACCTTGTCCTTGACCCCGGAGGCCATTTAGGATCCACCATCTTTAAATCGAGCGTCCCACTCATAAAGATGAAATTTTCGTTTCTGTTGCCATATTGATTTTTTTCTGTTCCGCTGGAGGCCGCCATCTTGGATACCATCGACTTTGTTTCTGTTGTTTGTTCCTAGATAGCGCCAGCGTCGCTCTTGATTTTTTTCTGTTCCACTGGAGGCCGCCATCTTGGATACCGTCGACTTTGTTTCTGTTGTTTGTTCCTAGATAGCGACAGCGTCGCTCTTGATTTTTTTCTGTTCCACTGGAGGCTGCCATCTTGGATACCGTCGACTTTGTTTCTGTTGTTTGTTCCTAGATAGTATCAGCGTAGCTCTGTCTCATCACATGAGGTCGATGTTCCGTTACCTACCAGAGCTATTATGATCCTTATCGACATATTAAATTTAATTTTTTTATGCAAAATACATTGGAAGCGCATTGATTCGAACCAGCTCAGCTCTGATCTCTAGGTTGGAAAACATACGCCTTTAACCGCTCGGCCATCGAGACATTTACCAAACTGAGAATTAAATAAGGTATATAAAAAAATAATTTTAAGTAATAATAGCACTTCCGGTTCGAGACAGAACCACCATCTTGTATTAAGTCGTAACTGTTGCAATTATCGTTACGCCCGCAATCATTAAAATCCGCAATTATTATGTTAGAAAATCGGGAAAAATTTAAAAATCATAAAAAAATTAATTAATCGAATTAAAAAATAAAAATCTTAAAAAACACTGTTGTAGTTATCGTTACGGTCGCTATCTTGGATTATATAAATGTTGCTTATTTCGTTACGCCCGCCATCTTGGTTGAGTACTATTCCATCGTTACACTTTATGTTACGACCGTCATATTGGATCCTATTAATGTTGCAATTACCGTTATAGTCATCATCTTGAAATTTAGACGCCATCTTAGAAATCCGTAATTATAATGCTAGATTTCGGGAAAAATTCCAAAATTCATCAAAAAATTAACTCATTAAGGAAATTATTGATTCCTGTTCTTGGTTCGATCCCTGGACGATACAAAACAACTTTAATTTTAAAAAATACCACAAAAGTGACAGGTTTGAGAAAATAAAAAACACAGCAAGTACTTTTATAAATTTTTATTACATAAATTATACACTACTACAAGTACAAAAAAACACAAAGTACTAAAGTCTTGTGGATTTCTCGATTCAAACAGTCTTCTTATTGTACGGACTATATCCTTTACATGTTCGTAAATGTCTATTCAGTTTATAGGTCGACATAATGGTACACCACAATTTTCACACAAAGACGAATTATCGATTTCATTAAAAGGACAGTGATATATTTCATGTCGTTGAGCACTTTGAATATTTGCTAATGTTTGGTTACAAAATATACAACTTGATTCTGAGGAATGTACAGCCAGTCTATCACAATTCCTGAGGTGTCGTTTTAATCTTCCATAGTGTATAAACTTGCTTAAACACCTGTTGCACTGATATTTAATGCGTTCAGAGTTATTACTACAATTGCGTATTAGATAATCCCGTAATTTACAGTTTTTTATCTTCTCACAGTACGTACAGTTGGGCGACGGAACACCGTTGGTTGCTCCTTCCTTCATCAATGACACTGGAACTGTTGATAACCATTGTAACACTGCTGACATGTTAACTTCTCAAGCCTTTGAGGTCTGCTCTGCGGAAGATGTTGCACACATCAAAATCTCCTGCTGTGCTGAGAGAGTAGGTGTAGCTGTAGACGACGTTGTCATCGTGCTCTGCACGTATGATGATAGACCTTCGATCCAGGTCGGTGTTGATACTGGTAATGATGCCAAAGAGTTCTTAAGAATAGCTAGATACTGGTCTATTACGTTAGTCAAGTCTGACTAACCGATCCGTTCATCACCGCAGCCAGAGACAGACTGAAGTTAATATCACCAGGGTCTCGCTTATATATTCTCATTAGCTGGTACAACACATGAGTCAAAACAATAACCATGTTCATTATACTTGCACTTAACTTTCTCGGAGCATTTTTTATAATGAAGATGTACGCTATCAAGACGTGAAATTTGTTTATTGCACTTATTGCACTGGAATTGTATTCTTTTAACATTATTAGAACAACTGCTTCTTTCATGTCTGCGAGCATTTGAAGTGATAATAACTGATGCGTCACAGTATTTGCACTGGCGCAATGTACGCTCTTCATTAGTTGAAGTATCCATTGCTGATGATGAAACTTCGTCTGATGGTGGTATCACATCTTTTGAAATCTCCTCCAATGTTGACGTCGTCGTTGAAACGGGACCTGCACCATCTCCGTCGTAGCTGTCGTCAAAGTTCCCGTAGACGATGGTACAACATCCAAGTTCGACGTTAAAGTCGGTAAAGATGCCATCGAGTTCGCAAGAACAGGTAATTACGCGATTTATGCACCAGATTAAACAAACTAGATGATCCTTACTCCGTCGACATCAGTAACAAACTGAGCGTCCTGCTGTCTAGGATTCGCTTATATACATGCACTGGATGGAATAATACGCTAGTTAAATCAAGAACAATTTACTATAATACCAGAGTCAAAACAACATTAAAAATAGAAGCACCATCAACAAAAAGGCAGCACATTTGGAAGCACCGCCAACGAAAAGGCAACACATTTGGAAGCACCGACAACGCAAAGGCAGCACATTTGGAAGCACCGACAACGAAAAGGCAGCACATTTGGAAGCACCACCAACGAAAAGGCAGCACATTTGGAAGCACCACCAACAAAAAGGCAGCACATTTGGAAGCAACGACAACGAAAAGGCAGCACCATCATCGAAAAGGCAGCACATTTGGAAGCACCGACAACGAAAAGGCAGCACATTTGGAAGCACCGACAACGAAAAGGCAGCACATTTGGAAGCACCGACAACGAAAAGGCAGCACATTTGGAAGCACCGACTACGAAAAGGCAGCACATTTGGAAGCATCGACAACGAAAAGGCAGCACATTTGGAAGCACCGACATCGAAAAGGCAGCACCATCATCGAAAAGTCAGCACATTTTTCATTGGCTCCAATATTCATTTGGTTTCAATATTCATTGGCTCCAATATTCATTGGTTCCATCAGTCTATTGATTCCATCAGTCTAGTGACTCCATCAGACATTGGCTCCTACAGTCTTTGGCTCCAACTGTCTTTTGTTTCATCAACTCCAAATATATTTGGCTAGAATTCTACGAGTCTAAGAGACTATGAGGCCACAAGGCTACGAGTCTAAAAGGATCTAGCTGGTTACGAGTTATACATGGCTACGAGACTGCATGGCTAAAAGAACGCGAGGCTACGAAACTACATGTCTTTGAAGCTACAAAAATACAAGTCTACTCGACTCCAACTACTCCAGCAGCATTATGTTATTAGATAGCATGACTACTTGTTTACGTAGCTACAAGTCTACGAGGCTACTTGGCTACATAGCTACAATTCTATGAGGTCCCAAGACATCGTGACTACGAGACTACGAAACATGAGGTTACGAGACTACGCTACTACGAATATTCAAGTTTACGAGACTGCAAGGCTACAGAGCTACGAAGCTTCTAGATTACAAGTTTACGCGACTGCGAGGATACAGCACTTCAAGTCTGCATGAGTTCTTGACTACGAAGCTACTCGTCTACAAGGCTCCAATTGCCGTATCTTTCTTCGACAGAATTTTCTCTTTTGCTCCAACTGCACCATCAGCTTTATGTTATAAGATTACAAGTCTACTTGCTTACATAGCTTCAAGTCTACGAAACTCCAATGCATCATGACTACGAGACTACGAGCCATGAGGTTACGAGACTATGCGATTGCAAATATTCAAGGTTTCGTGATTTGTTATAATTTATATTTTTTTACGTCCATCTCAAATATTTTAACTTTATAACAGTGAAAAAATTCTTGAAATCGGTCCAGTAGTTTTCGAGTTTGATTCGGACAAACAAACTCACACTGGCTCTTTGTAATATTAATACAGATATGGATTTAGTGTCGTGTGCAACAAATTTAAAGTTAAAGTCCCTTCTTTACTTCTTCATAAACAAGGCGTGTGTCATTTCACTTCGTCTTCAACAACAAATTTGATAACACAGAAGTGGTATCGCAAACACATTCGGCAGTCAGAAGTTTCTAAAGTATTTCGGCAAGGACTTTGTGAAGCTGGGACCGAGTTCATAATCACCACTTGCGAAGAGTGAGAGAGAGAGAGGGGGAGAATATGAGAAGTGGACGGGTTGTTTCTGCGAAGAGTTGGGAAGTGGTGAGCAGCTGAGAACTCGCGCTAACAAAGTTCGCAAGCTGCGTGAGTTTGGTTTCGCCGCTTCAGTCTGTGCCTGTGTTATTACCTCTCGCTGCCGCTGTAAGCGAGCCGCGGCGACATGTACGGGCGTTGAAAGAATATTTTCCTTTCACGCAGCCCGTTAAGTCGTCATGTGCTATATTGGTAGCGTCACAGAGCCTATTCCGCTAAACATGTCCACCATATATACTCTCCGTATATATTTATATATATATGTTGTATGTTATATTTATTTGAAGATTTTTTATATAAATAAAAACAAAAACGATAATTTGCGTCAGAGTCAATTAAGCAACTGGAAGGAGGAGTTATAATTGTATAACTGATGGTATAGCCGTTTGACAAAAATAATATTAGAGAGTATAAAATTCTGCATAGACGAATGTATTAAGGATAGAGTCATTAATGAAGTGTTTAAATGTGTTTACATATGAGGTTTAGGGACAGACGACTGTTTATGTTAAAGCGGATATTCGGTGCTAATTGTAACACAAGTACTTCTTAGTACTAATTTATTCTTTCACAGATAGTAAAGAAATTTATTTTATATTAAGAAAAGCTAAATTAATAATTGTTTTGTACTACAGAATAGGCCTTTTTTTAAGACTTTTTTTTCGATACTTTGACAGTGTAGCGTGTAGTATGTGAATGTGTAAATTAAGATTGAAATGGTAGATGAATCTGCGGTAAGCAAGGTGCCTGGAGTTTATTTTTAAAATACCGACTGTCGTTGCGAATGTAACTTATCCTTTCAGAAGTTCAATTTCCGAAGGGAAATTCTTCGGTTCGTTCCAGCAGAAGGCTGTCCCGTGCCGCAGAGCTTCTGGGACGAAGCGCGCTCGGAACGCAGCTCTGCGCAGCCAGCTGAGCTGAGCTGGGAACGGTGGGCGGGGCTTGTCTGGAATGCGTGGACCACAGGGGACCAGTCCTCTCGAGAGGACTGGAACGCGCGAGGTCTGGTCCACCCCAGTCCTCGAGTCCAGACACGCCGGCTGGCCACGCAGGCTCGCAACCCCGCCTAAACGATACCTAAACCAGGTATGCCTCGTGTGTTAAACGTCTCTATTCGCATTTATGAAAAATAATTTTGTCACCAGACACTATTCACACATCAATATTTACTTCAAATACTACAAACAAATTTGTTAAATATTATTTTCTAAATATAAATATTTTACATTTATAAAAAATTAAATTAGGTTCATTTATATTTATTCAAATACTTATGTTTAGATATTACATCAAATATCACTTATTTTATTAACAAGTCGCTGTACAGAACATACAAGACAAGGACAAATTATTCTGAAAATACAAAACAATTAAATTAGGTGTCCCCATCGGATGATTTTGAAATTTGTTTTAGGCTTAAAAAAAGGTGAACTGGACCATCACAGCTTTAGTATGAGCTGTACCAGAGGCGTGTTTGTTAGCGACTACATTTAGGCACGTGATGGCCAATGCAACTTTCGAAAATGCGCGAAAAAGTGAAGTTTATTTTAGTTGTTGTGGTTACAAAGCTTAATAGGGCTTCGTCTATTTTAGATGTTGTTACAAAGCTTAATAGGGCTTCGTTTATTTGATGTTTTTACAAACGCACTCTTAAGTATGCTAAATCCTTTACTCTACTTTTTACAAACTTAACATACTATCTGGAAAAAAAAATGTTGTTAAATACTATAACGAAATTTAGGTATTAAAAATTAAATATAAATTGAAAAATAAATATAACAAAAATATATATAAATATTTTATATTTGTAGAGCATAACGTACTTTATAGTAGCTAGTAAACACATATACCACTACACTATTGTGTAAATAGTCGTTGCCACTTAAACCAAATTTGCAAGAGTCACATTTTATTAAACCGGAAAGCCATTTTATGATCAGTAAAAATGTGCAATCGAAAAGAGCGAATAATTTCCGAACAACCCGTCGCAGATGTGAATCGCTTATTTCTCTGCCGTGGAACGAATTGAACCTGAAATTAGATTGCTTTTTTTTTTTTTTTTTTTTTTTCAAATATGCTTTCGCTGATAACATATAATTCCTAGTGATGCTCTACCGATTTATGATTACTCGAATATTTCCGGGGGAGTAAAATAATGCTCTTCTTTCGATAAGATCCTCCTTTATTAACTTTTCATTTCGAGAAATAAAGCCAGGCGGTGAAACCCGCTAAGGGTGCGGGAGGAGTGAGGGGAGGAGGATGAAGGTGCAGAACAAAAAGTGGAGTTGAAGAGTTCCAGTGGGATGGTTTGGAAGGGCGCGCGCGAGGCGGGGTCGTGGCGCAAGACAAATGACGTGCGCCAGACGCAGACGAGGACTCCCGACGGAATTCGTTCCAATGACATTTGCACGGGAAGGGCGGTTTCCAACCCAGCAGCCGTGAACTGTGACTTCGAAGCTGCCGGCAAGTCGCAGTTCCGTGGGCAGAGCAGCCGTGAGCTGTGTCTTCGAAGCTGCCGGCAAGCCGCAGTTCCGTGGGCAGAGCAGCCGTGAGCTGTGACTTCGAAGCTGCCGGCAAGCCGCAGTTCCGTGGGCAGAGCAGCCGTGAGCTGTGACTTCGAAGCTGCCGGCAAGCCGCAGTTCCGTGGGCAGAGCAGCCGTGAGCTGTGACTTCGAAGCTGCCGGCAAGCCGCAGTTCCGTGGGCAGAGCAGCCGTGAGCTGTGTCTTCGAAGCTGCCGGCAAGCCGCAGTTCCGTGGGCAGAGCAGCCGTGAGCTGTGACTTCGAAGCTGCCGGCAAGCCGCAGTTCCGTGGGCAGAGCAGCCGTGAGCTGTGTCTTCGAAGCTGCCGGCAAGCCGCAGTTCCGTGGGCCCCGCAGCCGTGAGCTGTGACTTCGAAGCTGCCGGCAAGCCGCAGTTCCGTGGGCAGAGCAGCCGTGAGCTGTGACTTCGAAGCTGCCGGCAAGCCGCAGTTCCGTGGGCAGAGCAGCCGTGAGCTGTGTCTTCGAAGCTGCCGGCAAGCCGCAGTTCCGTGGGCAGAGCAGCCGTGAGCTGTGACTTCGAAGCTGCCGGCAAGCCGCAGTTCCGTGGGCAGAGCAGCCGTGAGCTGTGTCTTCGAAGCTGCCGGCAAGCCGCAGTTCCGTGGGCCCCGCAGCCGTGAGCTGTGACTTCGAAGCTGCCGGCAAGCCGCAGTTCCGTGGGCAGAGCAGCCGTGAGCTGTGACTTCGAAGCTGCCGGCAAGCCGCAGTTCCGTGGGCAGAGCAGCCGTGAGCTGTGACTTCGAAGCTGCCGGCAAGCCGCAGTTCCGTGGGCAGAGCAGCCGTGAGCTGTGACTTCGAAGCTGCCGGCAAGCCGCAGTTCCGTGGGCAGAGCAGCCGTGAGCTGTGACTTCGAAGCTGCCGGCAAGCCGCAGTTCCGTGGGCAGAGCAGCCGTGAGCTGTGACTTCGAAGCTGCCGGCAAGCCGCAGTTCCGTGGGCAGAGCAGCCGTGAGCTGTGACTTCGAAGCTGCCGGCAAGCCGCAGTTCCGTGGGCCCCGCAGCCGTGAGCTGTGACTTCGAAGCTGCCGGCAAGCCGCAGTTCCGTGGGCCCCGCAGCCGTGAGCTGTGACTTCGAAGCTGCCGGCAAGCCGCAGTTCCGTGGGCAGAGCAGCCGTGAGCTGTGACTTCGAAGCTGCCGGCAAGCCGCAGTTCCGTGGGCAGAGCAGCCGTGAGCTGTGACTTCGAAGCTGCCGGCAAGCCGCAGTTCCGTGGGCAGAGCAGCCGTGAGCTGTGACTTCGAAGCTGCCGGCAAGCCGCAGTTCCGTGGGCAGAGCAGCCGTGAGCTGTGACTTCGAAGCTGCCGGCAAGCCGCAGTTCCGTGGGCAGAGCAGCCGTGAGCTGTGACTTCGAAGCTGCCGGCAAGCCGCAGTTCCGTGGGCAGAGCAGCCGTGAGCTGTGACTTCGTAGCTGCCGGCAAGCCGCAGTTCCGTGGGCCCCGCAGCCGTGAGCTGTGACTTCGAAGCTGCCGGCAAGCCGCAGTTCCGTGGGCCCCGCAGCCGTGAGCTGTGACTTCGAAGCTGCCAGCAAGCCGCAGTTCCGTGGGCCCCGCAGCCGTGAACTGTGACTTCGAAGCTGCCGGCAAGTCGCAGTTCCGTGGGCAGAGCAGCCGTGAGCTGTGACTTCGAAGCTGCCGGCAAGCCGCAGTTCCGTGGGCAGAGCAGCCGTGAGCTGTGACTTCGAAGCTGCCGGCAAGCCGCAGTTCCGTGGGCAGAGCAGCCGTGAGCTGTGACTTCGAAGCTGCCGGCAAGTCGCAGTTCCGTGGGCAGAGCAGCCGTGAGCTGTGACTTCGAAGCTGCCGGCAAGCCGCAGTTCCGTGGGCAGAGCAGCTGTGAGCTGTGACTTCGAAGCTGCCGGCAAGCCGCAGTTCCGTGGGCAAAGCAGCCGTGAGCTGTGACTTCGAAGCTGCCAGCAAGCCGCAGTTCCGTGGGCCCCGCAGCCGTGAACTGTGACTTCGAAGCTGCCGGCAAGTCGCAGTTCCGTGGGCAGAGCAGCCGTGAGCTGTGACTTCGAAGCTGCCGGCAAGCCGCAGTTCCGTGGGCAGAGCAGCCGTGAGCTGTGACTTCGAAGCTGCCGGCAAGCCGCAGTTCCGTGGGCAGAGCAGCCGTGAGCTGTGACTTCGAAGCTGCCGGCAAGTCGCAGTTCCGTGGGCAGAGCAGCCGTGAGCTGTGACTTCGAAGCTGCCGGCAAGCCGCAGTTCCGTGGGCAGAGCAGCCGTGAGCTGTGACTTCGAAGCTGCCGGCAAGCCGCAGTTCCGTGGGCAGAGCAGCTGTGAGCTGTGACTTCGAAGCTGCCGGCAAGCCGCAGTTCCGTGGGCAAAGCAGCCGTGAGCTGTGACTTCGAAGCTGCCAGCAAGCCGCAGTTCCGTGGGCCCCGCAGCCGTGAACTGTGACTTCGAAGCTGCCGGCAAGTCGCAGTTCCGTGGGCAGAGCAGCCGTGAGCTGTGACTTCGAAGCTGCCGGCAAGCCGCAGTTCCGTGGGCAGAGCAGCCGTGAGCTGTGACTTCGAAGCTGCCGGCAAGCCGCAGTTCCGTGGGCAGAGCAGCCGTGAGCTGTGACTTCGAAGCTGCCGGCAAGTCGCAGTTCCGTGGGCAGAGCAGCCGTGAGCTGTGACTTCGAAGCTGCCGGCAAGCCGCAGTTCCGTGGGCAGAGCAGCCGTGAGCTGTGACTTCGAAGCTGCCGGCAAGCCGCAGTTCCGTGGGCAAAGCAGCCGTGAACTGTGACTTCGAAGCTGCCGGCAAGTCGCAGTTCCGTGGGCAGAGCAGCCGTGAACTGTGACTTCGAAGCTGCCGGCAAGCCGCAGTTCCGTGGGCAGAGCAGCCGTGAGCTGTGACTTCGAAGCTGCCGGCAAGCCGCAGTTCTGTGGGCAGAGCAGCCGTGAGCTGTGACTTCGAAGCTGCCGGCAAGCCGCAGTTCCGTGGGCAAAGCAGCCGTGAACTGTGACTTCGAAGCTGCCGGCAAGTCGCAGTTCCGTGGGCAGAGCAGCCGTGAGCTGTGACTTCGAAGCTGCCGGCAAGCCGCAGTTCCGTGGGCAGAGCAGCCGTGAGCTGTGACTTCGAAGCTGCCGGCAAGCCGCAGTTCCGTGGGCAGAGCAGCCGTGAACTGTGACTTCGAAGCTGCCGGCAAGCCGCAGTTCCGTGGGCAGAGCAGCCGTGAGCTGTGACTTCGAAGCTGCCGGCAAGCCGCAGTTCCGTGGGCCCCGCAGCCGTGAGCTGTGACTTCGAAGCTGCCGGCAAGCCGCAGTTCCGTGGGCCCCGCAGCCGTGAGCTGTGACTTCGAAGCTGCCGGCAAGCCGCAGTTCCGTGGGCCCCGCAGCCGTGAGCTGTGACTTCGAAGCTGCCGGCAAGCCGCAGTTCCGTGGGCCCCGCAGCCGTGAACTGTGACTTCGAAGCTGCCGGCAAGCCGCAGTTCCGTGGGCAGAGCAGCCGTGAGCTGTGACTTCGAAGCTGCCGGCAAGCCGCAGTTCCGTGGGCAGAGCAGCCGTGAACTGTGACTTCGAAGCTTGCGGCAAGTCGCAGTTCCGATGGCCCCCTGCGCTGTTCCAAACAGCTGACGGCGAACATCGCGACGGTTGGAAAATCGCCCGGTGACGTTTAGGTTAATAATAATTACATAATCTGCCATGCAGCTTAAGTACAATTGAAGAACCAGAACAGGCCAGAATTAAAACTCTCATCAAAGACAATTTTTTTTTTTTTTTAATTTTTCCTTCCTTCAAATTTGACCAAACCCGAATGCAACTGAGCTAGTAACGAAACCATTCGATTGTTTAGCTTCTGCACGCTGTTGGTCACTCAAATGAATAGAATTGTATCGCACATTTTAAGAGCCTGGCGTTTAGACTATTATCGCAATAATCTTAGATCTGTTTAGTTTGGTATCATAGGGGTGCCAAACATTTACGGCATAAGTAAATGCAATATTAAAAAATACATACTGCCATCATTTCTCACAGTGTATTGAAATGAAATAAACTCTACGCTTTAATATAGGCTTGGGCTAGCATCCTACATACGAAAGATTGATTGGTAAGATACGTTCCGCAAAATGTTTTTCAAACGCATTAAATAAAAATAATTTTTTACCGTGATTTTATTAGGTTGGCCTGCATGTATGAATTCATGGACTATTAAATAAAATATTTCCATTCACATTTTACCCAATTTTCGATGTCCAAATGAGTTGAAATTTTGCATACATATAAATAACCTCTGACAATACAATAGTTTGATAATTTGAGACCTTAGTCTTAAGGGGGAGTCGGAAGTGTCACAGGGACACAAAAGCCCAATTTTGAGCTATGGTTAATAACCATACCTTTTTGTGTATCCATGTTGTAAGGGCATGGTGGAAATTTTCCCCAAAATTTAAAAAAAAAAATCAAAATTAATGCTTTTTCAATTTTGAGTGTTTCCGATCCAAAAGGTCGGGTCAAGGTGGGAAATGAGTCCAGTGAGGGGTGGAGGGGTTAAGAATGTTAAAATCCTTAAATTTCGAAATTTATAAAAACATATTCTTTTCTATTTAGAGTGTTTCCAAGGTCTGGTTATGGTGGAAAATGTGCTCGGGTTTCAACTTTCTCCCCTTAGGAGTGAGGAGTGGTTAATGAACATAAATTTATAATTTAAAAATATATATATTATTTTCGAATTTGTATTTTTCCGAGATCGGGCGGGGAAGGGTTAGTGACCATAATTTCTAAAATTAAAAAAAAAAAGTATTCTTTTTTGGTTTGGAGTGTTTCCGATCCGATGGGTAGGGTAATGGTGGAAAATGTGCTGGAGGAGGTGTTAAAGCCCTAACACATTTAACGCTCCCCTAATCCGCCTTGGAGGCTGATCTTAGGAAAACCCCGTGCTCAGTTAATGTTTATGTGCCGAGCTTCAAGCCTGTAGACATATACACACTTGACAGACGGTCAAGAGCTTTCATTTTACCTAGCTAGAACTTACAAATTGAGAAAAGTCTACCTTTAAATTAGTTTTCAAAACCATTAAAGTTTGTTATTTGTATAAATAATAACTTTTAACTGGCAAACTAAAACCATTGTATTTTTTATTTGTATTATTTAATGTCTGAAGTTATGTGGTAGTGCTGTATTCCTAATGTGATGTGGTGAACAATGAAGTACAAAATGGGTTATGACAACTGTAGAAAGCATGGAGATATTTAATTTTTGTACTAAAACTAACAAAATTAACCTAAAATAAAAAAAAAACACTTTTATCAACGAACGAACTAAAAATTAAAAAAAAATTAAAATTAAGTTTTTGTTCTAACAGCCGAACAATGCACCACAACTCTGTATAACTCAAAGCGTGGGGTGCCTGATATTTTTTGCCTTACATTTTTTATCAGTAATAAAAAAAATATTTGTAATAAATTTTCTATCACTTATTTTAGGATATAGTCAATGCAAAAATTTATGTTATAGTCATTTCGAAAATTTATGGATATAGTCATAACGAAAATTACTATTTAAACTTAATAACAATAATTATCTATAACATAGTAATGGGTTGCTGGAAAAAGTTTTATGATTTTTTGTAATTAATAACATTTCAAAATAGGAACTCCAAAAATAAATTACATCTAACGTTAAAAAAAAATTATGTATTGTATCTATTATATTTAAAAATTTTGTTTTGCATTATTTAGCCTGAACACGAAACATCACGAGTGTTAAATCGCATTTATAGACATATTTTCAGGATGAGAATGTTGTAATGCTGTAATTAAGTTATTTGCGTTATTGCTAAACCGTCTCTCTCAGCGTACATTATACTCTATAATATTCTCAATCAGGATGGTAAATGCTTTGTCGAGCTTTGGAAGACACCGGAGAGAAATCGTGCAATATCTTCCAGGTAACTGTCCGCTGTAAGTTCCTCATAAATTAACTTCGTCATTCGAGAATTCCCGGCTTTAAATTCCCGTCTTTGAACGAAGGGTATTTGTTCCTTATGCTCCTTCTGCCAGCCCTTATTCTCTGTTCGTCGTCTCCTCTTATTCCTCGCTTTCTTCGTCTCGAGATATTCACTGCCGCCGAGTTTTATGATGAAAACGTCCTGCATTTTAGTAAGCTTAGTACTGGACAATTATAAGGGGATTAGGGCTCGTGATAATTCATAGACCCTAATTAGGAGCACACTGCATTAGCGAGCAGACACACAAAAAAACATGGTGAAGTCCTAAGTCGTGCTTAATAGCTAGAGAGAAGGTCTGGTAAGCCTCTAGCCATTTTTTTTAATTTTATTATGCGTAAAGGTTTGGAATTAACACTACGAGCATTTTCCTGTTTTCTAGTTACGCATGTTTGTAATAAAAATATTTAGAAAAATATATAAGATCCTAATTGGAACATTTTGCACTCAAGAAATAATTTTTGTAGTTATTAAAATAAGGACATTGTAGGCTTAATTATATAATTTAATTGAGCGTGAATTAAAAACTGTAGGTATGATTATGTAGACGCTATTAACTGAACTAATAAGCTACACTTTTTTTCCCGTATTTTCAGGAACTGTAAAGGTAGAAGCATTCATCTTTCACAGAGGTAGCCCAAGCCAGGCTCACATTTCTCAATACTGGTAAATGTGGCGGACGTTGCTGTGAACCAGATTTTTTTTTTTTAAGTACTATAGTTTCTCCTACCAATGGACACATCTTTGCTGCTAGACATACCTGTCTCATCTCATGTAAGCTTCTCCACAGGTTGGTCTGAGGTATAGTCGCCGCACGGTAAGTTCGTACTTTTGGGAAGAACTGTTGAAAAATGGAACTAAGAATATTTGGTTTACTATTGTGCAATTTGTTTGACAAATAAATAAACAAAATAGGACGACATAATTTATCAAGCTATTACGTTTCCGTACGTGTGTATGAATACTGAAATAATTTGTATTTGTTAATTTTATATGTAAGTTTTTAAACACGCGTGGCAACGATATTTATCGGTATGTTGGCTACACACTTGAAGAAATAGTTCCTTAGTATGTAATTTTGAACAGCTGAAATAACGATAAATATTGCTGAAAATGTTTCTCATATGTTTACTTCCAGATCCTGGAGTAATATTGTTTAATATGTACAAAAGTTAAGTTATTTTGTTTACAGATGACGTTGCAAGCTGTTGCGGATGAATCACCTACGTAACTGTGTGTCGGCCCGAGCCATGTTGAACGCTTGTTTTTGTTTGCTCAAAACGACTTCTGATTTTCCGAAAACATCCAGTGTATTTGTGTACTAATTAATTTTCTAATTTTAAAGGGTTGTCTTAATTGTAACTTGTAGTGAACTATTGCTTTTACAGTGTAACTTTGTGTTAGTTATTACGGTTTGTTAGGTTATTAAAATGAATGTAAAGAAGAAGGAGACAGCACGATATTATCGACGTGGCACGAAGAGTTACGATGTTAATAAATACAGGTCAACTGGAACAGGGTGATGTCGCAGAAATGACAGCATTTCTTCTAGATCTGGGCGTCACGACCGTGAAAAAGTTAGTTACTAATTAACACGTTATGAAAGTATGTGCGTGAAAACGTTCCGTTAGTGTGGGGCGTGTTTGTAAAATAGTGTAAAAGTACCTTCCTCGCAGCTTTCTTGTTTTGAATGTCGGGCAAATTACAAACAGACACGTTCTTATATTTTCATTTATATATTAGGTAATGTCCCACAAGCAAAACATATTAAATGTAAGGGCATGTACACAGATACTAACCTAACATAACCTATCCTCAACCAACATAATGTAACCTAACCCAACCCAAATGAGGTTTATTTACATGAAATTAGGTTTGGTAAATTTTGGTTAGGTTAGGAAACATAATTGTCAATAATTAGAATGCATTTTAAAAAACTTGAGTAGAAATTCAACTCTACGTAGGTTGTTGTCATGACTTTTTGTTAACACCTGTAACAATAAAAAAATACAGCATTTGAATATATGCTCAGGGTAAATGTGCTAATGTATGCTTTTTAATTACAGGTGTTCTGGATAACATGTTTAGTGATATGTAATTTCTCTGCTGTGTTTATATGTGATTCTTAAACATTAGTTTCATTACAGGATATAACATAATATTGATGGTAGTGATAATTTATTGCTGAGTTTCGATTTATTTAATATATTAATTTTATTACAGATTCTTAAGTTAAGTTTTTTATGGCAACAATTTCTTTTCTGCATTGTACATACTTAAGTGATATAGTTTTTATATGAGACAAACCACATAGACACATAAAAATACACACTTACAGAAATGTTTAATGTATAACTTAGAATTAGAATTTAAAATTTATTCTGCTTGATAGAAAATAATGCCTCTAATTACAAAACACATGTTGGTTAGCCATAACCTTTAACCGATACTTGACTCGGTTCGTAGTGCCAGAAAAGTGTTACTAACTTGGGTAAATATGTAGTTGGGCGGTATTTGCGAAAAAAAATGTTAAAAATCCGAAAATACCTTTATTTTATGCTCTTCAACGTCCTCTTTTCATTAAAAGCGGCGGAGATAAGAAATTCCAAATACTTTAGGAGATATAGAATTTTTTAATTTTGCAATACAAGACCTGTGGAACCATTCGAGCGACGCCATTTTTGTTATTTTGCTGTGTGTTCGTGAATACGCGAATCGTCAATGCGTAATTAATAAAATGGTTGATTAGGTCAGGTCAGTTACATTATTAATACTTTCAAACTAAGCCGACATTAAAAATAATGTGAATTAATTTTAATTTTTCTTTAGTTTTAAATTATTTATAATGTAACTGACCTTACCTAACAAACCCGTAACAAAGGATGCACAGTAATAACTCACGTATTTTTTTTGTTACTTATTACTTGCGCAACAATATCAAAATAACAAATAAGACTTTAAAATTAGAAACGTTAAAAACTCACCTAAGTTGGAGGCGGTAATTAAACACCGTTTTAAACAATAAATGAACTAAATAATCACGTTTTGGTTCGTTTGAATTCTGGCCTATCACGAACAATCACGTGACATCATTATCCAATAAAAAAAGTAGATACTCGTACGTAAACAAGAAACAATGATAATCGCCACATTAATGCACTGGTATTGTGATGAAATTTAAAAATTCGATATCTTCTAAAGTATTTGGAATTTCTTACCTCCGCCGCTTTTAATGAAAAGAGGAAGTTGAAGAGCATACAATCAAGGTATTTTCGGATTTTTAACATTTTTTTTCGCAAATACCGCCCAACTACATATTTACCCTAACTTGTTATTTTCTATTCACAAATGACCTCTCGATGTAATGGCAGTGATGTGCCTGGCACTCACGGCTTTAGGAAACTAACAGTTTACATAGCTACCTCATACTGAATAATTTCTTAAAGTTAAATTCTTCATAAATGATACATAATTTCCATGCTTTCAACCATAGCACTTTGTGATATAGTAATCTCGAAGCAGCAAAATTTCTTTTGTAAAACTTAACATCAATTGTTATAGATATTATGTGAAGAGACAGCACCACGCTGGGTTTAAACTCTAAACTATAAAAATTTGCTTAGATTTTTTTATATTTAATATTTGAATTATTAAACATGGTGTTATGACATTTTCTACTGACATTTAACCAATTATAAAAATTGCAGTGTAATTTTACTATCCATTAATTACATCCCTATTTGACAGTTACCCAACCAAAACATTGCCATGTGGTAGTCACATGGTTTTCCACATGGCAATGTTATTGTTGATATTTGGCGGAAGGATACATAGTCACCTTGAAAATAGATCCCAGCTTGAAGCAGGGCTTCCTAAAAGTATGAACTTACCGTGCGGTGACTATATCTGTGTCCCTTGTCTATAGAGTGAACCGGCTAGAGTCCATTTTACCCTCGCCAGAGCTCTTTGCAGCGGGGAACAGTTGCATGCGTACTCCATCATTTCTCCCGATTATGAGTGTTTATCGTACAGCTAAAATTTGCAGATTGAAGGAAAGAAAGCATTAGAATATATTACGAAAATAAGGCCTTTAAATAAAGGGCTTTAGAAAGTGTAAATTCCAAACACGATATGCAGGTATGTCCCGGCGAACAAGGAAATAAATGACATAATATTCCCCATCAACAAGTCACGCCATTTTATGATGAATCGAAGTAGTATAGTTTGGGGGCTCCGGGGACAAGCTTCTAGGCTGTGGTGCTTGGTGCCGGGTCAATGACCGACCTATATGACGTCACGGTGGCCATTTTTGGTGTCAAATTTCCTCAAAAACGACTTAAAATGACTCAAAATACCAAAAAATTTCCGATTTTCGCGGGAAAAATTACCGTTTTGAAGAAAAATTTCCCGTTTTAGTCCTTGAAAATGCCAAGGGCTTGAAATCTCCATATTGACGCTTAAGAATCCATATCTAGAGCCTCCGATAAGCCTATGACGACATTATGGATTATGACGTCACCATTGCAATTTCCGTTACGGCCGCCACCTTAAAAATATTTATTATCCGATTTTAATGAAAAAAAAAAATTAAAATTCACGAAAAAAATTATTAATAAAATTTTAATAAAAAATTAAAAAAAAAAGCTTTTAGGTCCTCAGTTTGAACCCGGTGAGGTCAATATAAAAAAAATTGCGATAGATTCTTCCTCCACGGAAGCTGCTGGCAGACTGACCGTCCACCACTTATGCCAAGGTACATATCGTCAGCTAGTATGACATCATGTCCGCCATTTTGTTTTCGTCTGCTGGAGGCCACCATCTTGTTTTCGTCAGCTAGAGTGCATTACCATCATATTAGTTTAATTTTTGTCCACTAGAGTGTAGTAAACGTTAATTATAACTGTGGTGTTCGCCATCTTGACATTTGGACGCCATCTTAGAAATATGTAATCATGAATCTATAAATTCGGAAAAAATTCTAAAATTCATACAATAAAACCACTTATTAATATAATGATTGATTCGATTGTCTTGGTTCAATCCTTGGTCAGTAATTTAAAAAATGACAGGTTCGAAAAATAATACACCACAAAAGTACAAATAAAAAATGTACTATGTAATTTATACTCCACTACAGAAAAACTTGCGAAAGTTAACAATCTAATAAACATTAAGTTCTGCGTTGGTATGAAATGACTAATTCTCAGCTCCAATCGGTTTATACTAGACAGATACTAGCCAGATCCTTTACTGACAGAGTCTTCTTTTACAGAGTTTCTGGACACTTTGTTTAACAGACTGCTTCACATAGTCAGAACTGTAGATTACAGCAGCCAAAGTCTTGAAAGCACACTTATTCACTTTGTCCTTGAATAGATACGGCTTACCATATACACAGTCCATTCACAAGTTATATTCCAAAGGAGCGTTTGTTGCTACGTCATCAGTAAGCTGATTGATAATGTTCTATAAGATATCGTCAAGAAAAGTACAAATGTCTTTGGCTCCAACAGGCATTGACCTCAAAGGTCAATGCTCCAATGCTTCAATTGTTCCAAGAACTCCAATGCTCTAATGCTCTATTTTTTCCAAGAGCTCCAATGCTCCAATTGTTCAATTGGCCAATAGCTCAAAGTGCTCCAAAGCTTCAATTTCTCCAAAGTTTCAACAACTCCAGGAGCTCCAAACCTCCATAGCTCCAATTGCTCCAACATTCCAATAGCTCAAATTGCTACAACTGCTCTAATGCTCCAATTGCTTCAATGCTCTAATGGGCTCCTACTGCTCGAAAGTTCCAAAATATGCAATTGCTCCAACTACTCCAATGCTTCAATTGCTCCAATAATCTAATGTGCTCCAACTGCTCCAAGTGCTTCAAAGCTCCAATTGCTAAATTGCTCCAACAGCCAATGGATTCAAAAGACACTGCTCCAATGCTCTAAAGTTCTAACAGATCCAAGGGATCCAAGTGCTCCAATGCTCCATTCGCTCCAAAGCTCCAATTGCTCCAAAGTTCCAACATATCCAATTGCTACAACTCCTCCAATGCTCTAATGCGCTCCAATTGCTCCATAGTTCCAACAGCTACGATTGCTCCAATACACTAATTGGCCAACAGCTCCAAGAACTCCAAAGATCCAATCATTCCAACAGCCATTGGCTACAAAATACAATGCTCCAAAGTTCCAACAGCTCCAATTGCTCCAATTCTCCAATGGCTCCAAAGTTCTAACAGCTCCAATTGCTCCAACTTCTCTAATAGGCTCCAACAGCTCCAAAGTTCCAACAGCTTCAATTGTTCCAAGTGCTCCAATGCTCCAAGTACTGCAAGCTTTAAGTATGAAAATTATAATCGCTAACTTACAGATGTTGTACTGCACAATTTACTGACCTATTGTCTGTATGTTTTTACAGTTATTAAGTTTAATCAGGGTGATATTTACTACTCAAATTATCAAAACAAAGATTAGAGAAGTCAATAAAAAGACACTTATGTACATTATATACTTATTGATTAAAACAATTATATAAACAATCAGTAGTATATTTTGGGGGCGCCTGAAACTGGGTCCTGGGTGAGGATTCAGGATTGTCAGTTCGCCATCTTGGATTGTGACGTCACGGCGGCCATCTTGATGGTTGTGACCTTGACCTTTGACCTTGACCCCGACGGCCATTTTGGATCCGCCATCTTGACCCGCCATTTTGGATGACGTTATTGTGTGTTCTCGAAAATTCCGGCGATGTGTTTTCCGCCATTTTGAATTATGACGTCACCATTGCATTTTCCGTTACGGTCGCCATCTTTAAAATCTTTATTTACTATCCGATTGTAATGAAATTTTTTTAAAAATTATAAAAAAAATAAAATAAAATTTTTTTAATAAAACTTTTTTAAAAACAAACATTTACGACACGGAGTTCGGAGTCCTCGGTTCGAACCCGACGAGTGCAAAACAAAAAAAATAAAAATGGCGACCGATCCTTCCCTCACAGTGGATGCTGGCATACTGACACCCACCACTTTTTTCAAAGCATATATATCGTCACCTAGTATGATGTCATGTCCGCCATCTTGAAATTTGGACGCCATCTTGAAAATCCTTATTTATTATCCGATTTTAATGAAAAAAATTCCAAAATTCATCAAAAAATTGACTTATTTGAATTCTGTTTGATTATATCGATGTACGTCCTTGGTTCGATTCCCGGCGAGAGTAAACGGTCGATACTTCCTCCATGAAAGCTAACTAGACTGATCTACCACCACCAGTACCAAGGTATATAACGTCACCTAGTATGACGTCATGTCCGACATTTTGAAATTTGGACGCCATCTTGAAAATCTTTATTTATTATCCGATTTTAATGAAAAAATTCCAAAATTCATCAAAAAATTAACGTATTTGAATTCTGTTTGATTATATCGATGTATGTCCTTGGTTCGATTCCCGGCGAGAGTAAACGGTCGATCCTTCCTCCATGAAAGCTACCTAGACTGATCTACCACCAACAATACCAAGGTATATATCGTCAACTGGTATGACATCATGTCCGCCATCTTGTCTTCATCTGCTAGAGACCACCATCATGTTTTCGTCTGCTAGAGTGTGCCGATACCATGTAGTATAATATTCTGGTCACCATACTTTTGTCCTCAACTGTTGACATTAAACATTGACCTTGACCTTGAACTTTGAACTTGACCTTGAAATTTGACCTAAACCTTGAAATTTTACCTTGACCTTGAAATTTTACCTTGACCTTGAAATTTTACCTTGACCTTGACATTTGCCCTTGACCTTGAAATTTGACTTTGTCCTTGTCGACCATCACGGACCCAACATTTTATGTTCAGTAGATGCTACCAGGAGCTACCACCTGCTGGAGTATGCCATCTAGTGTGTGTACTCGTATTATAGAGTACATTTCCATCTGGATAATTTTATCCTAACCTGCTACAGTGCAGTAATCATTTATTACTGTGACACACGCCATCTTGAAATTTGGACGCCATCTTGAAAATCCGTAATTTTAATGCTAGAGATTCGGGAAAAAGTTCGAAATTCATTAAATAATTCACTCATTAAAGTAATGATTGATTAAATCGATTCCCGTCCTTGGTTCGACCCCTGACCGATACCAAACAACTTAAATTTTAAAAAATACCACAAAAGCGACAATTTTGAGATAATAAAAACACAGCAAGTTCTTTTAAAAAATACTTTTATTACATTCATACTACACTACTACAAGTACAAAAAAACACAGACAAAGTACTAAAGTCTTGTGGATTCCTCGATTCAAACAGTCTTCTTATTGTACGGACTAAGCCTTTTACATGACTTTAAATAACTATCCGATCCGTACATTACCGCAGCCAGAGACGGACTGAAGTTCATATCACCAGGGTCCCACTTATATATTCTCATTTGCTGATACAACACACGAGTCAAAACAATAACCATGTTCATTATACTTCTCGGAGCATTTTTTATAATGAAGATGTAAGCTATCAAGACGTGAAATTAGTTTTTTGCACTTATTGCACTGAAATTGTATTCTTTTAACATTATTAGAACAACTGCTTCTTTCATGTCTGCGAGCATTTGAGGTAATAGTAAATGATGCATCACAGTATTTGCACCGACGCAATGTACGCTTTTCATTAGTGGAAGAATCCATTGCTGACGATGAAACTTCGGATGATGGTGGTATCACATCTGTTGAAATCTCCTCCAATGTTGACGTCGTCGTTGCCAACGGGATCTGCACCTTCTCCATCGTAGCTGTCGTCAAGGTTCCCGTAGACGATGGTACAACCTCCGAGTTCGACGTTAAAGACGGTAAAGTTGCCATCGAGGTCTCAAGAACAGCTAATTGACACGACTTATGCACCAGAAGAAACAAACTAGGTGATCCTTACACCGCCGACGTCAGTAACAAACTGAGTGTCCTGCTGTCTAGGACTCGCTTATATATATGCACCGTATGGAATAATACGCTAGTCAAATCAAGAACCATTTACAATAATACTAGAGTCAATTCTACAAATTAAAAAAGAGGATCATTTGATCGAAAAAAATTCGATCTCTCCAATATACGCCAGGCTCCAAGAGCTACAATTCACGTCATCAGATCCATCTACATTTTGCTCCTTTGCTTCAATTGACCATTAGCTGCAAGTACTCCAACAGCTCCATAAGCTCCAACACGTAATGTACGCAATGTACGCACAATACATGCAATTTACATGCAATAAATGTAATGATCACACAGTACACACAGGAAACGGAACGTGCACACAGTACACACAGAAATGGAACGTGCACACAGTACACACAGGAAACGGAACGTACACAAAGTACACACAGGAAAGGGAACGTACACACAGTACACACAGGAAACGAAACGTACACACAGTACACACAGGAAACGGAACGTACACACAGTACACACAGGAAACGGAATGTACACACAGTACACACAGGAAACGGAACGTACACACAGTACACACACAGGAAACGGAACGTATACACACAGTACACACACAGGAAACGGAACGTATACACACAGTACACACAGGAAACGGAACGTACACACAGTACATACAGGAAACAGAACGTACACACAGGAAACGAAACGTACACACAGTACACACAGGAAAGGAAACGTATACACACATTACACACAGGAAACGGAATGATCACACATACATTAGCGGAAACACACAGGCTTAGTTGGAAATCAGAATACAAGAAATAAAAACATTAAATTTTTACTTTCAATATTTAATTACTTCTCAACATTACACAAATACAAGTAAAAGAAGCCATTATTGTATGTAGCCAGCTTTCCTCAGTTCTTTGAGTATGAAGGATATTTCTTTGATGCACGAATAGTTTCCTGCACAAAGCGAGCCATGTAGAAGTCTTAGCCGGTCAACCAATATGTTTGGATCTTTCCATGATGTGTAATCAATCTCTTCTACCACCATCTTACTTGCTTGTTTATTATAAATACTGTAAATATCACAATCGTCCCAGTGATCATAATAAGCATTATCAGATTTATTTATTATAATACGACGTTTCCATCGTTTCGGTCTCAGGACATTGCCACATTCTTCACAGTCTATGCCTTTGTCAACAGCCTCAGAGTCACTGTAACAATCACTGTAGAAGATATCCTCTTCACCCAGATTACCGTATGAATTCGCTATCAATGATGTCGAAGTGTCTTCATCGTCTTCAAGCTTCCTTTTTAGGAGTCCATCATTTTTACAAAGAATGGAGGATCTACTGAATATAGGCTTGAATGTATTCTCACTTTTCACGGTGTTGATACTTCCATTAGTTTCAGTCTTCCCGAAGCCATTAGCATCCTTCAATTTATGTTCTTCCTCACGATCGGGTGAGCTAATACCATCACGCTCAGGACAAGGAAAATTATTGTCGTAATGCAGATCACTCTTCTTTAGTCTAGTGGATCCATCGGTGTCCTCTATGCCGTAAGTAGTCTTGACTTTACATGTTCTACCATGTCTTTTTAAGCTGTCAAGTTGTGTTAACAACCTGCTACAACGATTACAGCTTAACATGTTGCGTAGTGGATTTCTAGCACAGTCATTCTTCTCATGACGTCTAGCATTCCTTCTCATGGCAAAATCCTTGCCACAGTATCTACAGCGGCTTCCTTCCGATTCAGCTGCAGATAAAAAACCACGATCCATGGTAGCTTCTGTGACTAATGTGAGATACAAACTGTCAGTTTTCTCCAATTGGAACCATTTCTTAAATGGAGTTTTTTAAATATTTCATCAGCGAGAGTTAAGTTATCTAATGCAAAGCAAATTGATGCAAGTAGTTCTGGCTGTCGTCAAAGATGTTGCCACTTGTTGCTTGCAGGTAAATAATATCTATTTAATTAATGTGGGATGCGGAACGCTCACTATCGATCGCAAAGGGAGGTTGGCTTCGATAGTATCCAAGGAGAAAAAATTTCGTCTTTCCTGCTAGTGCTTCTCAGATTTCTCACGGTCCGCCATCTTGGATTGCGATGTCACGGCGGCCATCTTGGATGGGTGTGACCTTGACCTTTGACCGAAACCGCAGGAATGATCGCAAGCGCACGGATTAACCATCAAAATATTAATAAGAATAATCAGGAGCACACGGAGAAAACCATCATAATATTGGCAAGAATAATCAGGAGCACACGGAGAAAACCGACACAAGTTTTCTTTGATATCATAAAAATACAAAAAAAAAATTAATAAAAAATTAAAATTAAAAACGAAAAAAAATTCAAACATTCTGGCTTGTACTAGAACTCTATCTTTGCTCAACAATGAGAAGATCACAAGCTAGCAGAATGTTTGAATTTTTTTTAGTTTTTATTTTTAATTTTTTATTAATTTTTTTTTTGTATTTTTATGACATTAAAGAAACCTTGTGTCGGTTTTCTCCGTGTGCTCCTGATTATTCTTGCCAATATTATGATGGTTTTCTCCGTGTGCTCCTGATTATTCTTATCAATATTTTGATGGTTAATCCGTGTGCTTGCGATCATTCCTGCGGTTTCGGTCAAAGGTCAAGGTCACACCCATCCAAGATGGTCGCCGTGACGTCGTTATCCAAGATGGCGGACCGTGAGAAATCAGAGAAGCACTAGCAGGAAGGACGAAATTTTTTCTTCTTGGATACTATCGAAGCCAACCTCCCTTTGCGATCGATAGTGAGCGTTCCGCATCCCACATTAATGAAATAGATATTATTTACCTGCTAGCAACACGTGGCGACATCTGTTGACGACAGACAGAACTACTTGCATCAATTTGCTTTGCATTAGATAACTTAACTCTCGCTGATGAAATAATTCAAAAACTCCATTTAAGAAATGGTTCCAATTGGAGAAAACTGACAGTTTGTATCTCACATTAGTCACAGAAGCTACCATGGATCGTGGTTTGTTATCTGCAGCTGAATCGGAAGGAAGCCGCTGTAGATACTGTGGCAAGGATTTTGCCATGAGAAGGAATGCTAGACGTCATGAGAAGAATGATTGTGCTAGAAATCCACTACGCAACATGTTAAGCTGTAATCGTTGTAGCAGGTTGTTAACACGAATTGACAGCTTAAAAAGACATGGTAGAACATGTAAAGTCAAGACTACTTACGGCATAGAGGACACCGATGGATCCACTAGACTAAAGAAGAGTGATCTGCATTACGACAATAATTTTCCTTGTCCTTAGCGTGATGGTATTAGCTCACCCGATCGTGAGGAAGAACATAAATTGAAGGATGCTAATGGCTTCGGGAAGACTGAAACTAATGGAAGTATCAACACCGTGAAAAGTGAGAATACATTCAAGCCTATATTCAGTAGATCCTCCATTCTTTGTAAAAATGATGGACTCCTAAAAAGGAAGCATGAAGACGATGAAGACACTTCGACATCATTGATAGCGAATTCATACGGTAATCTGGGTGAAGAGGATGTCTTCTACAGTGATTGTTACAGTGACTCTGAGGCTGTTGACAAAGGCATAGACTGTGATGAAGCACCTAGAGCTGACAAGATCGAAGAATGTGTCGATGTCCTGAGACCGAAACGATGGAAACGTCGTGTTATAATAAATAAATCTGATAATGCTTATTATCATCACTGGGATGATTGTGATATTAACATTATTTATAATAAACAAGCAAGCAAGATGGTGGTAGAAGAGATTGATTACACATCATGGAAAGATCCAAACATATTGGTTGACCGGCTAAGACTTCTACATGGCTCGCTTTGTGCAGGAAACTATTCGTGCATCAAAGAAATATCCTTCATACTCAAAGAACTGAGGAAAGCTGGCTACATACAATAATGGCTTCTTTTACTTGCATTTGTGTAATGTTGAGAAGTAATTAAATATTGAAAGTAAAAATTTAATGTTTTTATTTCTTGTATTCTGATTTCCAACTAAGCCTGTGTGTTTCCGCTAATGTATGTGTGATCATTCCGTTTCCTGTGTGTAATGTGTGTATACGTTTCCTTTGGTGTGTGTACTGTGTGTACGTTTCGTTTCCTGTGTGTACGTTCTGTTTCCTGTGTGTACTGTGTGTACGTTCCGTTTCCTGTGTGTACTGTGTGTATACGTTCCGTTTCCTGTGTGTGTACTGTGTGTACGTTCCGTTTCCTGTGTGTACTGTGTGTACGTTCCGTTTCCTGTGTGTACTGTGTGTACGTTCCGTTTCCTGTGTGTACTGTGTGTACGTTCCGTTTCCTGTGTGTACTGTGTGTACGTTTCGTTTCCTGTGTGTACTGTGCGTACGTTCCCTTTCCTGTGTGTACTGTGTGTACGTTCCGTTTCCTGTGTGTACTGTGTGCACGTTCCTTTTCCTGTTTGTACTGTGTGAGCATTACATTTATTGCATGTAAATTGCATGTATTGTGCGTACATTGCGTACATTACGTTTTGGAGCTGATGGAGCTGTTGGAGCACTTGCAGCTAATGGTCAATTGAAGCAAAGGAGCAAAATGTAGATGGATCTGATGACGTGAATTGTAGCTCTTGGAGCCTGGCGTATATTGGAGAGATCGAATTTTTTTTCGATCAAATGATCCTCTTTTTTAATTTGTAGTTTTGACTCTAGTATTATTGTAAATGGTTCTTGATTTGACTAGCGTATTATTCCATACGGTGCATATATATAAGCGAGTCCTAGACAGCAGGACGCTAAGTTTGTTACTGACGTCGGCGGTGTAAGGATCACCTAGTTTGTTTCTTCTGGTGCATAAGTCGTGTCAATTAGCTGTTCTTGAGACCTCGATGGCATCTTTACCGTCTTTAACGTCGAACTCGGAGGTTGTACCATCGTCTACGGGAACCTTGACGACAGCTACGATGGAGAAGGTGCAGATCCCGTTGGCAACGACGACGTCAACATTGGAGGAGATTTCAACAGATGTGATACCACCATCATCCGAAGTTTCATCGTCAGCAATGGATTCTTCCACTAATGAAAAGCGTACATTGCGTCGGTGCAAATACTGTGATGCATCATTTACTATTACCTCAAATGCTCGCAGACATGAAAGAAGCAGTTGTTCTAATAATGTTAAAAGAATACAATTTCAGTGCAATAAGTGCAAAAAACTAATTTCACGTCTTGATAGCTTACATCTTCATTATAAAAAATGCTCCGAGAAGTATAATGAACATGGTTATTGTTTTGACTCGTGTGTTGTATCAGCAAATGAGAATATATAAGTGGGACCCTGGTGATATGAACTTCAGTCCGTCTCTGGCTGCGGTAATGTACGGATCGGATAGTTATTTAAAGTCATGTAAAAGGCTTAGTCCGTACAATAAGAAGACTGTTTGAATCGAGGAATCCACAAGACTTTAGTACTTTGTCTGTGTTTTTTTGTACTTGTAGTAGTGTAGTATGAATGTAATAAAAGTATTTTTTAAAAGAACTTGCTGTGTTTTTATTATCTCAAAATTGTCGCTTTTGTGGTATTTTTTAAAATTTAAGTTGTTTGGTATCGGTCAGGGGTCGAACCAAGGACGGGAATCGATTTAATCAATCATTACTTTAATGAGTGAATTATTTAATGAATTTCGAACTTTTTCCCGAATCTCTAGCATTAAAATTACGGATTTTCAAGATGGCGTCCAAATTTCAAGATGGCGTGTGTCACAGTAATAAATGATTACTGCACTGTAGCAGGTTAGGATAAAATTATCCAGATGGAAATGTACTCTATAATACGAGTACACACACTAGATGGCATACTCCAGCAGGTGGTAGCTCCTGGTAGCATCTACTGAACATAAAATGTTGGGTCCGTGATGGTCGACAAGGACAAAGTCAAATTTCAAGGTCAAGGGCAAATTTCAAGGTCAAGGTCAAATTTCAAGGTCAAGGTCAAAGTTCAAGGTAAAGGTCAATGTTTAATGTCAACAGTTGAGGACAAAAGTATGGTGACCAGATAATTATACTACATGGTATCGGCACACTATAGCAGATGAAAACAAGATGGTGGTCTCCAGCAGATGAAGACAAGATGGCGGACATGATGTCATACCAGTTGACGATATATACCTTGGTATTGTTGGTGGTAGATCAGTCTAGGTAGCTTTGATGGAGGAAGGATCGACCATTTACTCTCGCCGGGAATCGAACCAAGGACGTACATCGATATAATCAAACAGAATTCAAATACGTTAATTTTTTGATGAATTTTGGAATTTTTTTCTTTAAAACCGGATAATAAATAAAGATTTTCAAGATGGCGTCCAAATTTCAAGATGGCGGACATGACGTCTTACTAGGTGACGATATATACCTTGGTACTGGTGGTGGTAGATCAGTCTAGGTAGCTTTCATGGAGGAAGGATCGACCGTTTACTCTCGCCGGGAATCGAACCAAGGACGTACATCGATATAATCAAACAGAATTCAAATACGTTAATTTTTTGATGAATTTTGGAATTTTTTTCATTAAAATCGGATAATAAACAAGGATTTTCAAGATGGCGTCCAAATTTCAAGATGGCGGACATGACTTCATACTAGGTGACGATATATATGCTTTGAAAAAAGTGGTGGGTGTCAGTATGCCAGCATCCACTGTGAGGGAAGGATCGGTCGCCATTTTTATTTTTTTTGTTTTGCACTCGTCGGGTTCGAACCGAGGACTCCGAACTCCGTGTCGTAAATGTTTGTTTTTAAAATAGTTTTATTAAAAAAATTTTGATTTAATTTTTTTTTATAATTTTAAAAAAAATTTCATTACAATCGGATAGTAAATAAAGATTTTAAAGATGGCGACCGTAACGGAAAATGCAACGGTGACGTCATAATTCAAAATGGCGGAAAACACATCGCCGGAATTTTCGAGAACACACAATGACGTCATCCAAAATGGCGGGTCCAAGATGGCGGATCCAAAATGGCCGTCGGGGTCAAGGTCAAAGGTCAAGATCACAACTATCCAAGATGGCCGCCGTGACGTCACAATCCAAGATGGCGGACCGACAATCTTCGATCCTCACCCAGGACCCAGTTTCAGGCGCCCCCAAAATATACTACTACAATCTATCAGAAAATATCGCAGATTTTTGAGTGCTCTAGTGTTTCGATAACCATAGAAAAATATATTTTTCCCTTGAATGAAGGGTTCGAAGAGCTGCACTTGTGAGGACGCCTCCTCAAAGACTGAAGCCGCAAAGAAGTGGAAAAGTTTCGCAAGTCAGGGACCCATTGAAGGCGCAGGATCCATGGATGTAACTAGGAACTCACTGCGTAACAAAATGATGCAGTCAAAATAACTACACAGAAAATTACGAAGTCCGATGATAAGTCAAAACATTACCAAAGGATGAGAAAGGATGTAAAGTATAAAAGTTAGCTTCCACTTACCAGTTACATGGGTAGACTACCTGCGGTCTGGAGCAAGTAATGAAGAAACAGGAGCACAGAACACCCCATGCTTAATTGAGTGCCATAGCATACTTGAAGAAAACAAGATTAAAATCAAACTAAATGCCAGAAAAAGGAACTACGTATAGGCGCGAAATGTTTTTTTCTGAAACTATCCTATCCTTGATACATTACACGTCGAAAGAAAACTCCTGCACTGATGCCACACAAGTGGAAGAACTCAGGCGAGTAGGTACGGAGTTTGCGTCCAGTCACGACTGTGCAGACTCCCGCTCCAAGCGGCAAGAAGCCGAGGGCCGAGGCCAGAACCACGTATCAGTGCGCGGGATGCCGCAAGGAGGTCCAAAAAGGTAGGTAGGGGGGGGATCTCGACAAGAAGTAGTGCGCGGAAGCCGACAGGTGGACAGACCTGGAGTGGTGGCGCAGCTCGGAGGACTTGGGAACTACGAGGAGGGATGGCGTGCCCTTGAGGAGTAACTGACCCCCGGAAGGTGGCGCCGGTGGAGAAACCTGGAACTACAAAGGTAGAAGGTTAGTTCCTACGATTGATACTAGGTAGCACGCTTGAGCCTCGTTGCGAGCATGGGCATAGTTACTCCCTAGTGGGAGGTTTTTTTTAAGACGACGGGATTGACCTAGTGAAGAAGAGGGGGGAGGGGTTGTGCCTATACTGCAGGTCCCGTGAGAGGCGGGTTGAGGTAAGAGTGACTGAAAGCGCTCCTCTCAGCCCTGACAGCCAATGGGGGCAGAGACAGCACGGACACAGGGCGTGCTCCCTCCCAGCTCCAAGCCTCGGAAGACTACCAAGACTGACTTTGTGTACATGCGGGAGAAACATGACCAGGGGCGCGGAGAAAACCACACCGAGAGAAAGGTTTGTTTGCCAGAGCAAAATATTTGTTTGTATATGAGGAAATACATTTATTTTGTTGATTCAAACAAATATTTTGTTGTTGGAAAGATTTTGTTGATCAAGAAAAATGGTTTGGTCAGTTTAACTGTATATTTTGTTAGGTGTAATGAATCAATTTTGTTAATCAATTTTGTTACTCACAAAATTTGGTTTGGCCAACAAAATATTTTGTTTTAGGAAGTAAATATTTGTTTCGCCATATATAAACAAATATTTGTTTGATTCAAACCAACCTTTTTCTCCGTGCAGGGAAAGGAGATGGTTGGGCGGGGTTAGAGAAAGGAAAAGTCCGGCTATAAAGCCCGGGTAAATCAAAAATGTTTGAGCCCAGAAAAGTATTAATGTCCCAAAAAGGTAAAGACTGCCTTAATATGATCCCAGTTTAAAGTATAAACTTATTTGAGATTCAACTCATATGTGGCACAGCTTTGTGTGATTAGTCTTGACGGTTTAGTGAGTTTAATGCTGTAATTACAGAGCACAACAGACTTTACCTTCGCAAAGATAGCTTGTATGCACGTGGTGTAAGGAGAGGCGAAAGGAACTGCAGTACACATAATGCGCATGTAACAAGTGCTTTCCCAACAGAAGTTTATGAATACCTTCTGACGTCTTAACCAGCGACTACCTGAAACTGGAAACTTCAACTTACAAAGTGTGAATTCCCTGCCATCCAATGAATTTACGCACAACATAATTTTTTTTTCCGTTAGCATGTGTGCAATCTTGCCCTAACTTTTTTCTGCCATTTTCAGTAAAAAGTTTTGTCAAAGTGTTATATGAAGTTTATTTACAATGAAGATAGAGTAACTTGATGTAAGTTTTTGGACATACGGCATTGCTAAGAACTTTTTCTGTTGAAGAAAAACTAATAAATAAAATAAATAAAAATAAATAAAAATACACAAGAAAGACAAAAAACGCACAAAATTAAGCAAACAATTGCTGTTGTCAACAAGAATATAAACACCACAAAATATTCCGAAACAGAAATATGGTCAACAAACAAAGAAAAAACAAAGAAGTCGCACCTGTGTTTCCGTACCATGTGCGTCTCTGCCTGAGGACGGGAGCAGATAGCAGTTCCCGAAACGTCGCTTGTTTCTGTTTTGGTAAAACTATTGTATTTTTTTGTCTTTTCGTTTTGTCGTGTTTTTGTCTCGTTTCAACTGTTGTGCTGAATTATTTTGGTTTCAATATTTTTGTGTTGTCATCATTTGTGTGTTTTTTTGTTCACTTAGTACTTTTTTCTTTGTTTTTTCTTTGTTTGTTGACCATATTTCTGTTTCGGAATATTTTGTGATGTTTATATTCTTGTTGACAACAGCAATTGTTTGCTTAATTTTGTGCGTTTTTTGTCTTTCTTGTGTATTTTTATTTATTTATATTTATTTTATTTATTAGTTTTTCTTTAACAGAAAAAGTTCTTAGCAATGGCGTATGTCCAAAAACTTACATCAAGTCATGCGCTCCCATTGCACAAATCTTTTAAAGAAGATAGAGTACTTTACCAGAAAATATAAAAGTGTATTATATGTATTATATACGCGAATTAATAAGTACCTAATTGAAATTAGCTTTAGTTCAGTTATTGACCATTTTTTTTATAAAAAATAAACAAAATTTTAAAGAGATAATATGAAACAGGCCTAATTAATTTTTGATGTTCATTAACCATCAGAAATCTTCTCAAGGCGAACAAATTTGACCTGCATATTTAATAATTTAAAAACCCGTAGGGAATGAATCGCGTGTTTTTAAAAACTACAGCCCTTAAAAGAAATTTGTTTATTTCAGTTAGCGAGAGCTTTTCCACAAACGAAAACAAGGAAACGAGTTTGCTAATTGCTCTTGTGGGCGACCCCCCGTCCCAAGCTGGCATTCTGCAGGCAGGCGCTATCTCACAGCGTTACGCGCTCATTATGTCAGTGATGAGCGTAACTATAAACAGGGTTTGGAAAATAGTTAATAAATTTCAAGCTTTAACTTACTTAATTCAGAATAAAAAGAGAATCGTCTTAAAGCAAAGATAAGAAGAAAATACCCACATGATAAACGCCAATTTTTAAATATGTGTGTAGCGAACCTGTGGTGCCAAAGTTCCAAAGTGATATAGCATCGTTTCTATAAATAAAATTATTTGTCGAGCAAAGCTAAGTATATAATATTAATACGTTTATGTATGTTATTAAAAATAATTTTTTGAGAATTATTGTAATTTTATTAAATTGTATTTTTTTAATGGTTGTAACGATTGAGGTGAGACAGGCCGTTTTAATGTTGTTGTAGATATGCAATATTAATTTTATTCCTTTAACTTACTTCTTCTGCTGTAATCCTTGGAAACTGAAAGTAAACGGCGCGCAGCATGACTCCTGGCATGAGCTCGCATGCGAGGCGCTCCTGGCAGAGTGCACAGCCGAGCAGAGTGGGCGCCTGCTGTCTCGCCACACGCATGGCAACAGCCAGTGCCACAAGGAGGGTTATGCCAGGTTCCTCCTCCTTGATAGGCCCTCCGGGTGGAGTTGCGTGGATAGAGGAGGCGGTTGCTCCTACATATGTCTCTCCCCCCCAACCCACAAGAACAGGGGACGGTTCAAGGAAAAAAAAAACACAAGATGGGTGCCAGAAGGCAAGAGAGAGGCAATTTTTTTTTATATCTTTGCGTTGTCACCACCCTTCCTACTCTGGAACCTATCCTCACAGGACATTACATTTCCCGTGTGGAGGTTGGCATTCCTGCACCGTGTTCTCGCGCCTCATTCGCCCCTGAGCTCGCGCTGCTGCCTTGCACGGCCGGCCCCCTGTTCCCGAGGCGGAGCTGCGGCGCGCGGGCCTCGGACGACGCCTCCCGCTAAGGGGCGGGACCCCGCCTCGTGTAGCACGGCCTGCCGCAACACCAACTCCCTCCGGAGTTACACACCGCCGGACAACAGGAATTCCGTCCTCTGAATCCGAGTCCAGAGAAAAGAATTCTGGTCCATTTCCGTGTGCGGCCAACAGTGAAGTTCGTTCACTCAATTAGGCGCGAGCGTGTTCACGCTCTGTAAACTTGAATCGACGTTCAACTTCACGTGCTTCCACCACACACCATTTTTTATTTTATTTGTAAACATCTTAGCTCTCTGTATACGACATTTTGTGGGAGTAATTTCGTGAAAATGGAACGGAAGTCAATGGACGGAAATGTGACACATAGATCGAGACCGGAAAAATTCGCGGATTCATTTCGCGATAGGCTAGAATCCAAACTAGTTCAATTTCTTGCTGCTCCAGTGATTGGACCACAGATTACCTTAATGACTCTAAGCCAATGAAAAATCCTCAACAAAAGAAACAACGAATCACAAGCATTCCAGTTGACAGGTGTCACTGATTAGTAGCCAATTCAGCAGGTGTAATCTGCACAAGTACATAGAGGATCGTAGAGTCTATCCTAGAGGTCATTGAACCCACGAATTTTTCCAGTCCCTACACAAAGATGGCGGACCCGCGTGTAGCAACTTAAACGCATACAGTCACTTTCGTAAAATTTACAGTACATACCAAATGTATTGATGTGCCAAATGAAACGTTGTTATAGTGAAACTACTTCGGAATATATTTGCTATACTAAATAGTCCTAATGAAGAGTAATCTAAACGTTTGAAACACATAATAAAACTGGCTTTACAAATGATTATAACACATATTCTTTTTGCAAAACATCAACGAGCTGGATAGATAAGCAATACAGAGTTCGCCTGTTAGCCTCCAGGGATGTAGTGCAAATCACATCACTAGAAACTTTTATTTAAACTCTTTAATAACATTGCAATATCTAATTTACTACTATGAAAAGAGCAATTTCACATACATATGTATATATACACATTGGTATCTCATAAATAGTTCTAACGATTCGGATGAAAAATTAGTAGTTTGATAACGTTCTTTCGTTTAAAGCTTATCTATATATGTTTCTTCCTTGGAAAAACGCGACTTTTAGCAATAAAATATTTACTATAAAGTGTTTAACTATAAGTATTAGAGATTTTTTTTTAATAAACCGACTGCAGTTCTTATGTAGGTAGGTATAAAGTAAAATGAGGGTTGCAAAATATTAATGTATATAAAGTCTATTGTCTACATATGTAATCTAGCTAATCATATATCCAGTGATTGGAATAGGTAGAGTAAGGTAAACTCTGTCTATTCCGATCACTAATTATAATATTAAACTTTAAATTGCTCCTATAAATAAAGACAAACATAAATAATTTTACAAATACAAAAAACCTACATTTTACATATCTCGGAAACGGCTCTAACGTTTAGATAAAAATTTATATTAAGTTTATGACGCCGAGTGAAGCTAAAACCTAATAAAGCTACAACGAATAATTAAACACTTATATTTTAAATTGGTACAATGCTACTTCATATTTGTATTTGTTTCTATCGACAAATACTTAAGTAAGAAATATGATATAATAGTATTATTTTACGATGTGAAATGGTACCAAGCAAGATTGTATTCTTATTTTGCAATAGTGGAAACTCACCACGGCAAGGACAAATTGTTGGTGTCCGAAAGAGATTTGTTATTCATATTATGTAAATGTTCAACCTTGCAGTTTCATTAAGATGAAACGATACTACTTTTAAAATAAATTACTTAAATCGAATTCCTCCGTTACTCTGAGTGAAAGATTTAATAATTAAAACCTAATAAACGTTATTCAAATCAGTGCTGGTAGTTAGCGTTATGTGACGTTAGATTTACCGTTCGTGGGTGGGTTCCTAATAGTTAAAAAAACAATTTCGATTAGAGTAATTTTTTTTAAAATTGCAATAATGTAAAATACTTATATATATATATATATCAATTAAAATATTTTTCTTAATAATTTAAAGTCAAGCTGATAAAAATACATATGTCTAAAGAGTTGTATAATTTGGTATGTTTTGGTACAATGAATTTCTTATGGGACTACGGCTTGATGGCTTGATGGCTTGCCAATCGGGAGGATTCATCTATGTTCGGGCGTGTCCGAAGCTCGTTGCGTACGATCAGGATGTTGGTGGCCATTTTAGGTGATGAAACATCCGCCATCTTGGAATAGACTATTTTGAAAATCCATAATTATTAAGCTAGAAACTCGGAAAAAATTTCAAAATTAATCAATAATAACACTTATTAAAATAATGATTGATTAAATTGCTTTCCGTCTCTGGTTTGATACCTGTTCAATATAAAAAATATTTATTTTTGTCAAAAAAAATTATTTAATAAAATATGGAGAAAAGTCCTAAAAGATTCATGCGTTCCTTATCTACCAGCGTCCAAATTATTCGATCGAATACTGTCGTTGGTTAGATCATTGCACGATATAAATAAAGTGGTTTTAGATAAAAAAAAAATGCTTAATTAATATAACATGGTGAGAAATCCTAAAAGCGGCTTAAATTTCTCATCCACCAGCCGTCAGTATGCTGCCGACGCCATCTGGGAAGTCATATTGGGAATTCGTAATAATTAACACAGAAATTCGGAAATATATTAAAAAATTGGTTGTCTGTAAAGTCGGTTTACGGACGATAGTTTAGCGTGACGTCATACCAAAACATTGATGAAATGATTGCATACTTTTATGAATAAAAATGAATCTTTTTATTTCAATAATAAAAGAATAAATACTTGAAATTATACTAGTAATCAGATTATTAAAATGCAAGAATAATTAACCTTTAATGCCGAAATTGTTGTTGTAATAAGTAATGAAAACCACATTAACTTTTCACTTCACTTTATAAACAGTCGACGAAACAGTTCACGTGTAGATGACTTGTAATTAATTTTAAAAACTGGTGTTTAGCTATAAAGTTTAAATATAATTATGAACAAGTTTTCATATAAATAAACTGTAATCAAATATCTATCATAAATTATATGAATCACCATAATTCTTTAGTTAATTGTAACATAACCTATTATTACTGCACTCGCCGTGCATGGTTCCCGCGATAGCGGATAGATATCGCGTTTCATTCGGTTCGCGTCCGTCACCGTAGATAGAAGCACGGTGGGGGAATAATATTATTTCGTTTTTATAACACGATTTGATAACAAATACGCATCCCAAATACACCAAACGTATTTATGTGTTACAATATTTTTTAAAATATATGTGCAAAAGATCCCGGGTGTAATTTGAATTATTATGTGTAACTGTAAAACACCATTGTTCGTTAAAAATATGTTATTCTTTAAGGAAGTAATTTTTTTTAATTTTTCTATCATTTGTATGATAAAATCTACCTCTGCATACTTTTATGAACAAAATTGAATCATTTTTATTGAATTATCACTTATTTTTATGGATACAAAGAAGGAGTGAAATGAAATCTACAATTAAATTGATAAATTTACTTTTATTTGCACTCATTAATTCAAATATGTTTATTACATTTGTAGTGTCACGTGCGCCGTATTTATTTTTAAAAGTACAAAATGAAATATAGCGGCGGCGGGGATTCGATTCGTCAACCTTTGGATTTATAGTTAGCTATGCTAACCGCATGGCCACGAGGCCATATTAAAAATACAAATTTCAGATGTTATATATATATATATATATATATATATATATATATATATATAATTATAATAATTTTGTTCACGGTAGGGGAATAATATTATTTCGTTTTTATAACACGATTTTATAACAAATACGCATCCCAAATACACCAAACTTATTTATAGGCCTAATGTGTTACAATATTTTTTAAAACATTGTGCAAAAGATCCCGGGTGTAATTTGAATTATTATGTGTTACTGTAAGACACCATTGTTCGTTAAAAACGTATTTGAATATTCAACATTACTTTTAAATAACCGTACCGATTGTGCTGAAAATCGGTGGACGATCGTTAAATAACATAATAGGCCTATTAATAATTCAAACGACGAAAATATGATTGAAAAGTCAAATCGATGGTTGTTCCAATCGAGTGGAAGAGAGATGCCACGCATGCGTACAATGAGCATAACAGGACACATCCGTAGTGGGACATCCGTAGTGGGACAATGTGCGTTACGGGACACTTTTTGGTGCGTGCAACCGGCGTTCATCGATTTATTAGACGTTGTCACGTCAAAAATCACAATAGAATTACTGATTGAGTAAACAGATTTCCATTATAGGTTAGAACCCTGCTCGATGAAAAAAAAAAATGTATTTTCGTGTAAAAAAAAATATTTTAACATTGTATTTACAGGTTCAATAATAAAAGAAACAAATAACAATAAACAATTTATTACATAAATTCTACAATACAAACAAGGAAATTACTAGTGTTTCTCGAGTCCTACAGCCTTCTTAGAAGGCGAGGCGAGTCATTTGCATGCCTTGCCAATGTTTTTCAGGGCAGTTCTGCACGACAGGCGATTTACCAGGGACATCCAATCAGTTCCCAGGCAAAACCAGTTGTCGGCTAGACACCTCCAGTCTGTGGCCAGGTACGTCAAGTAGGATGGACAGACACACCAGTCGGTTGGTCAGACTAACACGTTCAGTTGGTGGCCAGAGGCATATAGTAGGTGGCCAGACGCATTCTGTTGGCCAGGCGCATCAAGTTGTTGGCTGGACATGTTCAGTTGGTGGTTAGGCACTTATAGTTTGTGGTCAGGCTAACCTTGTCTATTCAGTGGCCAGGAATGCACTTCCAGTATGTGGCAAGGTGCTGCATCCAGTTGTCGGCTAGACACCTCAAGTCTGTGGCCAAGCACATAAGATTATTTGTACAGACATGTCAGGTGGTTGGTCAGGCTAACACGTCAAGTTGGTGGCAAGGTGGACAGGTACGACACACAGGTTTGCTCAGCCACTCACAGGACGAGCGCCCGAGTGAGTGCGGCTCCACAGCCACTCTGCCCAGCCTGCCGACACCAGCGAGGAAGGAGCTAAGAATATGAGAACAAAGTTGTGGAAGAGAAGAATTGTTTGGGCAAAGGAAGGGGGGACGTTCAGATGAATGAAACATTTTACGACGCTGCACCTGAAATTCGCCGTAAAACTCCGTGGTGTTCGGGGGTTGTTAAAACAGCGGGAAGATTAAAGGGGGTTGCGGGAAGGATAGTTGTGTTGTTATAAACATGAGGCCAGGTCGAGCGCAGGAAGATGGCGGAGGGTTGCCGCAGTGTTGTCACGTCCTGGTGTCCCTCCCTCGGTCTGAGCAGAGCAAGCATTGCAACCTCGCCCTCAATAATGCAGACCTCGCGCTTCCCTGCAGATCGGCGCTAGTTCTTCTTGTTCTGCATTCACCGCATCCGTGTCATGCCCTGCCTGGCGGTGTGGGGAGAGACCTCGCCCGCAACAGACTCCAGTGTGCCCGTCTTAGTCAACCTGGGGGAGGAGGTTGGGGTTGTATTCGCCCGTGCGCACTCACCTCGCGGTACCTCCGCCATTGTCCTTTATTACCTCTTCCTCTTCCTCCCCCTTCCCACACCCCACAAGACTCTCCGGGTCGTAGGGCTGTCCACGTGCAAGGTTTAAAGCAACGGTCTACACTACCAGCGCAGTTAAACCGGGTTGTTACCACAACGCCGAAATACCATAACGTCTAATGTCAAAATTGACCACAACGCCAACAGCTAGAAAACTGCTGTGTACCACAGAAACTAGCCAGTACTTTTACGAGGATATCCATCCATGCATTTACAATGATACTTAGATAATTTTAAACAAGTTTCAATCGTACTTTTACGGTGACAATTTTTAACAGTGGCCTGCCTTGAATAAGTAACGGGCAAACCGCCATGATCGTTTTGTTGGGCGATCAGTCGTGCAGTGTCATTGTTCAGCAGGATGTGGCTCCTCGCTGGACCACGCGGTCCGCCTGAGCCTCACGAGCCTCACGGCCACACGGAGCCTCGCCAGGTGGTGAGGTCAGGACCTGACCTGAGCTGTTACAGCTGTTGCAGCTGTTGCAGCTGTTGCAGCTGCCGTGCATCGCAACCTCCGCATGTCTTCAAGTGCGTTTTTCATATTACATTTCATGATAAACCTCTTATGGCATTTCCCACAGGCAAACATTTTGCGAGGAGGATTCTAGCACATTCTCTCTTCTCGTGTCGACGACTAGTACTGTTGTTTTTATAATATCTTGTCACAGTAACGGCATGAATGCTCGTCAGGTGTTGGCGATTCACAAACCTTTGAGTTCTGTTACGCTGACGAAAACCGCCCATAGAGGTTTCTTCTGCAGCCAGCATGGCAGGATTCATTAAGTCTCCTTTGCTGGTGGAAGAACACCTGTTGAAGCCTCCTTTAATGTTGTCGGTGGTGATGGTACACATTCCATCGAGTTCGAATTTACAGATGTCATCAAGTTACAATAATAGCCAGATTCCGAACTTATGTATCAGGTGAGTCGTACAAGGTGATCGTTACACCTGCATAGCCAGTAACAAACTTAAAGTCCTTTCATCTGGGACTCACTTATATTCCCGCGACCGCTCGAATAATATGTTAGTCAAAACACGATCCATTTACATTAATACACGAGTCAAAACTACTTTCAAAAAGGAAGCACACTCAATAAAAGTAAGCACATATGAAAGCTCATTATAAAAGTAAGCGGATTAAAAATGGAAGCACATTTTATGAAAGAGGCGTAGCCTACATTTGGACGAAAATTCGACAAAAAGGAAGCACATTTAAATAAAAGGATGTACATGTGCACGAACATTCAAATCAGCGTGGATACGATTTAATCGCCGGGACTCGGCACAGGGATACGATTTTGCCACAGGGTTACGATCGAACGCATGATACAATCCCTTTAGCAGTCTTTGGCTCCAAACGTCAATGTCTCCAAAAGTCATCAGCTCCATTTGTCTTATGAGTAACTGCTGGAGCAACATTTAGCTACAAGGCAACTTGGCTACGAAGATAAAAGACTACAATACTTCGAGGCTACGAGACTACGAGGCTACACGACTACAAGACTACGAATCAACAGGACTATGGTTAATGAGTCTACGAGGCTCCAACTAGCTACGAGACTACGAGGCTGAGAAGGTACGAGTCTACAAGGTTACAAATGGCTACAAGGATACAAGGTTACGAGTCTTCGAGGCTACGAGGCTATATGGAAAGAAAGGCTACGAGACTACTACGTTGTTTATAAAATTATAATATATTTAATATATTATGACATAGGCCTGCGTATGTATTTAGACTACGCCCCTTTATCCATTACATATATTATAATATGTGGCAATAAACTTGCTTTAAAATGTTTTCAAATAAATTGTTAATATAACTTTATTACCTATCATCCTTTATGTTTGTATAAAAAACTGTCTTATAAATAATTTTTAAATGTTTATAAATAAAATGTAATATAATTATAATAAATGACAGTGGTATTTCTTCAACATAAGCCCTTTCATGTGAAATATAATAAAATATGGTATAAATACATTTTAATAGCATTTAAAATATATTTATAATCTTATGATGTAGGTAAGACTGATACCTTATGCCCTTTAATTTGTACCATATATAATAAATGCTATACAAATTAAATGTTTTGTATATAAAACTTTAATGCAAACCATATATAATTAATTTTGCTAAAAATAAATTTAAAACTTTAAATATAATGTACTACTTATATATATATATATAAATATATATGTCCCTTAACTTAAGCATCAACTGCATTATAACTACTCCAAAACTGCCTGAAGCAAAACCAAGTGCACTAACTGTACTTTAAGATCTTTCAAGACACCCTGCCTAACCTAAACTAGGCTTGATTTGGTTCGGTTCGGTTCGGTTATTTTCATCTTGTTAAATAGAGTTATGGTTACGCTTTTTTTTAAAAAAAAAGGTTTTTACAGGTTTTCCCTAAAATGAATACTTATCACATATTTATCACGCTCAGCATTATTTTAAAGAATTCTACGTTGAAGTCCGAGTTTCGTATAATGAGTTTGTTTGGAAAATCAAAAAAAAAAAATAAAATAAAAAATAAACTGAGAACAAATGAATTTTCTCTTTACCGTGTTTTTAAATGTTTACACATCACTGGCGAGAACTCAAAAAACTCGCTCAATTTTTTTTTTTGCGAGGAAAGTATCCGAGAAGGAGAAACTGAAGGGAATGAAAACACCCTTCCTCTGAGCCCAGGCCGTTGAGAAAGGAGTTGGGTTGGGAGTGGGGATTGGGGGTTACAAGGGGCGCAACAAGTAAATCAAACCGGGATGAAACCTGGCCGCGACAACGCACCAGGGGCACATCTGCGACGGTGCTGCTCCCCGTGTCTGCCGCAGCCAGGACGACCAGAGCGAAGCGACTCGCCGTTGATTAAAAATCGTTTCTTCGCCTGAGCTCGCGGTCCAGAGGTACAGCGTTTTTCCGACGAGCCACGCCTTAAGGGGCCCGCCTACCCGGGCACACATACGGTGTGCAGAGCTTCAGGAAAAACAACGCGATTTCAAAACTACTCAAGATATCCGCGTGGGGCCTATTTACGAATAGCATTTAAGAGTTCGCTGAGGACCGAAAAGTACTTTTAATTTCGGATTAAGTTTTTAAACTGTATTTTTAGAAGCGTTAAAATGCCTAAAACGCGTGTTTTCAGAGTAATTTTTAGGCATAAAACAATCAGTACAGATTCTTGAAAGCACTAAAGGGGCTTGCATAACACCTTTATCTTCATTTCTCGGCCATATAATGTTACGGTCACCGCTCAAATTTCACAGTTATCCTGTGACGACGAGAAGACTGCGCGCCAGTCCAGAGGAGACACCGCGCTAGAAGCACCAGCGAGCGTCGCGCTTATCATCCCGCCTCACTAACACACATACACCCCTGACGAGGCGGGCCCCTTAAGTCTGTCGCTCTTGGGGAAGGAGGGGAGGAATACAGGCCCGCCGGCTGTCAACGTTTCAGTCGCCAACACTTCTCACTGAAGCATGACCTCAACTGCAGGACAAACTATTACATTGCAGCGGCGTGATAAACAACCTTCGGAAACCACATTAGTGCCCAAAATATATTCCATTAGTTATAATTTTTATAAATCGATATTAATGAATAGACATTGAACAATTAAATTCCTGAATCCATTATTGAAAGGTCACAAATTAAAGCTCGCATGCTTTCGCGGACAATGTCTTGAGGCCACTTGCTGGGCTTCAGCCTTCCTGAACCTTTTATATCATTTCATTTACATTTTGTTTTTTGTGTTTTAAATATTGTTCTGATATTTTTCTTGTTCTTATTTGGGCCAGTTATAATTTATTTGAATATGTGTGTAATTCTTTTATATTATATTTTTGTTTTGGTGTGAGTCAGTTTCTCTTATACGCTAATACGCAACATCGATACTGTTTCCTCGGGCGGCCACTGCGCGCGGTGTGATCGGCGGCTACCTGACGTCACGCCTGCCGGACGAGGGAATGGGGAGTCGACTGCCGGCGGGGCTCGAACACACGTCGTCTCGCCGGGTGGGCGAGCAGAATGCCTGCGGAGATGGAGGGGCGGCCCGCCACTACTTGGGCCTGGACATTGAGCACTACGTTTGTTGAGCACAAACGGGAGTGATGATACTACGGATCGCCGGCACCTGCAAGGTAAAGAGGCGGCTGGTAGATTAGCTTTTTGGCCCCCGCCAAATTTGGTGACTTAAACATTCGTGCACGAATATCTACGGCTTGAAGACGTGTGTTGTACGTGCCGTTAAGGGGCCCGCCTACCTGGGCACACATACGGTGTGCAGAGCTTCAGGAAAAACAACGCGATTTCAAAACTACTCAAGATATCCGAGTGGGGCCTATTTACGAATAGCATTTAAGAGTTTGCTGAGAACCGAAAAGTACTTATAATTTCGGATTAAGTTTTTAAACTGTATTTTTAGAAGCGTTAAAATGCCTAAAACGCGTGTTTTCAGAGTAATTTTTAGGCATAAAACAATCAGTACAGATTCTTGAAAGCACTTAAGGGGCTTGCATAACACCTTTATCTTCATTTCTCGGCCATATAATGTTACGGTCACCGCTCAAATTTCACAGTAATCCCGTGACGACGAGACGAATGCGCGCCAGTTCAGAGACTTGCGCTTAGAGGCTATACCGCGCTGTAAGCACCAGCGAGCGTCGCGCTTATCATCCCGCCTCACTAACACACATACACCCCTGACGAGGCGGGCCCCTTAAGGTGCAATGAATAGGCCTACGTCTCCCACGTTATATGACTTTTATTTAGAAATCCGGAAACAGTCAAAATTGGATTTTGCTTTTACGTGAGCTGGTGTGTAGGAACTTGTACGTTAATGCAGTGGCGCGTCTTGCATGCACGGACGCTTTTTACCCAGTTGTTATTCGGTATAGGACAGGAAATCAGTTGATCGTTTTTCAGAATAAAACGTATACGTTTAAGACTATAGACTCTATTTCGTAAAATATGAAATTAATTAATAATTTTATCTACGCTTGTAACGGGCCCTTTGTATAAGATTTTTGATACTCACCTGTTATCTGCTAATTATATAATTTTAATGTTTGTAAAGGTATTTTTTTTTTAATATTATATGTTTTAGCTATCTATCATTAGCTTCCATATGAGGCGTACTGTAAATTGTCCTAGTTTGTACTAGTAAACCTTATCTAGTATATTTATCTTTTTTTTACGTAGGTAGTTATCCGAGACTAGCCCTTCATAACTTTACTTGCCTTTTATGTTTACGCCCGGCTACGGCGGGTCACAGTCTAAAAGGTTTGGCCAAGGCTAGAGGAAAGGAAGGCTCTGATTGGTTCACAGCTGCAGCCAATCGGGAAACTCTTCCCTCTCAGGTGAGGGTATTAAAATGCTGGAGGACTTCCAAGAACCTCGGTAGGGCAGCTGCTTCCCTGATGATGGCGACTGAAAGGTCGACCGGAACGTCGATGATATCTTCGCTTTCGATAGCTGCTACAACCCAGAAGCCAATCAACTAAAGGTCACGTACAATATTCAATGAAGCAATCAAAGCAACACGGTGGTACTTCGCGCTGTCGATAATCACGAAGTAATTAACGTTGCTGCTCGTGCAGTGTTGCATTTAGCCGCGTACACAAACGTTTATAATTAACTGGCAACGGCGAGCAAACAACATGATTGCCGAACAATGTTTTTTAACTTGAGAGTAACGATTAGTTCATCACACCACATCCGATCACTGGAAATAGATTTGGAGTTCTACAACCATTATAAACAGAAAATTTACAACATTACAATGGTTGGTACTACTGTGTATGTAAGTGGAAATGTAATTAAAGTACGCAGAATAATTATATTTATTAAAGATTGATTTTAGAAAAGTCTAATAATAATCTTGATCATTTTTGGGCGAAATCCACTGTACCTATATCTAGTTGCATTTTTTCTAGGAGATTGCAGCACACCCTTAATTTTTGATTAAATTTAATAATCTAAGCCAATTCCTTTTGATTTACAGTTATCAATTCATAAAAAAATTATATCTAATAATAAAAAAATGTGTTCATGGAGTCCACGCACGACAAAGTGAAACTTCTTGCCTATTATGTTATTAGTAGAAACCTGTAAAATTCGCGGATTCGTTTCGCGATAGATTAGAGTCCAAATACTTTTGATATTATTTCGCTTCAGTGATTGGGCCACAGTTTATATGAAGGACTCTGGGCCAATGAAAAATCTTTAACAGAAGAATTAGCGAATCACGATCATTCCAGTCAACAGGTTTTACGAGTCGGTAACCAATCAGCAGATGTAATTTGCACGAGTGCGTAGAGGATCATGGAGTCTATCCTTTTGGGATTTGAAATCGCGAATTTTACAGGTCTCTAGTTATTAGGTATACCTATAGGAAACATTTGGCTCAGGTCGCAGATCAAAAGAATATATGTAAGTATATGCGAACGCTAAATTATGCTATTTTACATGTGCAAGTATGCAAGTATGCAAGTATGCAAGTGTGCAAGTGTGCAAGTGTAAGTGTGCTGCGTCATTTCTACCCACCCTTGCCCTCTCCTCCTCTACCGGTTCTCTCCCCGCGCATTTAATTATTCCCCTCATATTCCTGTTCCCCCACCACTTACCCAACTATCCCTCTTGTGCGATCAGAATTTTCATAAAGCTCGAAAATTGTATCCCCCTCAGAAAAAAAACGTTTAACTTCAAAAATATATTTTTGTAATAGAAAATGTTGTACACATTAGGATTTTTTTAACAGCTTTTACAAATAAAAGGCTCTTACGATAAACTTAAAGAAATTATTGGCCAAGTTTGTACGTTAAATACATTCTGGATCGGATGTAATTGACATGTGAATGTTTAGCCTCGATTCGCACTTATTAAATATGTATAACAGACCTTTAAACGTGTTAAGTAATATGTGAAAGTAAAGCTCGGGCTTATAAGATATTTATAAAACATTATTATATTTTAAATTATTTATAGTGCTATTAGCTTATTTCTGTCTTACTGTCAATTGAAAATGTTTGAATTCTGTGTTAGTTTAATTATAGTGTTATAAGTAGACCTATAAGATGAGTGTTTTGTAGGTATACTATAAACTTGTAATTAAAAACCATTATTAATAACTTATGCCTTTGTAGGTCTTCAAAGTCCATAACTACGGCCGGAAGACCAAATTCCAGGCTGACAGGCAAGCATTTAAAAGCTCTGCTGACGTCACAAACAACAGTTTCCATTGCCACCCCCTCTCACCTCCTGCTTCAACAACGTTGCCAGGAAAACAAAATATAGCATCTCTACCTCACTGAAATCTCCTGCAGTACAGAATAAGAATTACATAACATGGCATTTAGAAAACAAAAATTATAAACAATTAATAAGTAAAATAAAAGTGGAGTGAACTCGGAGTGAATGTGTAACGAACACAGACTGACGAAATGCGTTTATGGTAAATATCACAATCCAGATTGAAATGTAAACAAGATCGAAGTTGGAGTCAACATGGACTGAAAAAACTTGCCTTCAATCCTTTACATTTAATTATTATCTATTCTGTTGTTCTTTTGAACCCCGCAATGTCCATTTCTGCCTTAACCAACTCAAATATCTCACCTTTCCTATTTTTTTTTCCGTCCAGCAATCTTATAATATGTTTTTCAATCATTACGTCCAACAATAACTCTACTTCCATCTCTGTCCACAAATTCCTCTGCTTTTTTTTTTTTTTTTTTTTTTTGCCATTTTCACAAATTATGTCTGAAATGCAACGAGACCAATAACAAACAATGCAATATGACGGCGGCTTGCTCGTGCGTGTTTTCTTTACACTCCAGTCCGTGTTTAAAGTAAAATCTCAATCCGGATTCTTCAGTCCAGTCCACCTCAACAAGTGGAGTGGATTATCTCACTTCATTCCAACTTAAGTCGACAACAAAGTGTTTTAAGTAAAATTTCAATCTAGATTCCTCACTCCACTCCAGGTTCAATCCGGATTGAAATTTTACCCTAAACGAGGTATAGCCTATGTGTTATTCTGATGTATAAGCTATGTTATTGTAAAGTTTCATTAAAATCCATTCAGTAGTTATTACGTTAAAGAGTAACAAACATCCGTCCATCCATACTTACAAACTTTCGTGTTTATAATATTAGTAGGATAAACTTAAAATTTTTCGTATCGATCAAATATAAAACAATTAACACGAATCGAACGAATCAGTCAGTATATTATATGCAGATTTCTCATGGATCTTGGAAATTTTTCCGAAATTATAGCTAAATAATTACACATTTTTAGATGGTATCCAAATTTCAGTATGGTGGATGTCACAGTAATAATAAATTATTACTGCACTCGATCGGGTTAAAATTAAACTAATATAGCAGCAGCGCATTTAAGCAGACGAAAACATGATGGTGGATGTGACATCATACTACTTAGCTATATATATATATAAATACTAGATAATGCCCGGCATGCGTTGCAATGCCTCAATCAATTTTTTTTTGTAATTTTTTAAACGTATACTAAGCATCTCTCTTTATCTCTCTAATTCTCTATCTCTCTATGTATATCTCTATAACTCTCTCTATCTTTCTACATATATCTCTATCTCTATATATCTTTCTACATATATATCTCTATATATCTTTCTAGCGGACCCGACAGACATTGTCCTGCCCAAATGTACATATGGCGGTAAGTATTTCTACGCTGGACATTTTGTATCTTCTCATTATACATACCCCTCCTCTTGGGCACGCACTGCCGTTACCAAAAACCTTTCCCATGTTTACGCAGAAGGCAACAACAATGCAAAAGCCCGTTGCCATGGAGGCTAATTATCAACAATGCTTAGTTTTTTTGCTTTTAAAGCGTGTTTTTTTAGTTTTTTCTTAACTCAGAATCGAGATAAAATATCCAATTGTGAATCTAAACCATCCTCGAATCCCCGTGAACCAGCCGTCTAGGAGGAGTTCAGTGACATACACACGCACACAAGAAATATATATATAAAGATATTTATATATATACACACATATTATACATCTTAGCATTAGTGGTGGAAGGTCAGTCTGCCAGTGGCTTCTGTGGAGATAGGATCTGTCGCCATTTTTAAATCGATAGACCTAGCTGGGTTCAAACAGAGGACTTTATGACGTAGACGTAACTGTGTTTTTAATAATATTTTTTTATTTAATTAATTTTTTATAAATTTTAAATTTTCATTCAAATTTTTTGATATTAATTTTGGATTTTCAAGATGGTGGCCATAACGAAAATTGCAACGTTCTACAATCCAAGATGGTGGCCGTGACTAAAGGTGCAACGATAATTTCATACACATCCAAGATGGTGTGCATAACGAAATGTGCAACGTTCATAGAATCTAAGATGGCGACTTTAACGAAAAAAAGTGATGTCTTAATTCAAGAAGGTGGAATTTTTAAATAAAAGTTTATTAATACAATTATTTTATGAATTATTCCCGATATACTAGCATAAAATTACGGATTTTCAAGATGACAGTAACTAAAATTGCAACAGTGATGCCATAATTCAAAATGTCGAATATTTCTAAAAAAACAAAATGGTGTAAAAACAAAATGGCTTAATCCAAGATGGCGGTTGCAAGATCACGGGTCCAAGATGGCGGATCAAGGAGGGCATATTCAAGATGGCCGCTGAGGTTAAGTTCAAGGTCAAAAGTAAACGTTAAGGTCATGCAAGATGGCCGCCGTGACATAAAAATCCAAGATGACGGACAGCGGCACCACCACCACAGCCAGAAGCCAGTCCTCGGTGGAACCAATCTATACTACTACAGATGTATATTTGATAGGTTCCTAAACGTTAAAAATGTATTTCATTGAATTGGTCTTACTTTATTCCTTCTTTAATAGCAAGAATCTAAGCAGGACGCAGCTTAATACTAAAAATGCAACACACAACCAGGCATTTCCGTGTCTCACTGATATCTTACTGCGCCACCGAAGTCAGAATAAGTTAAAGGTCGCGCTTTCGAAAATCAAACCGTTAAAATATTGTTACGGATTAAAATAATTAAACATTTTTTTTCAATGCATAGTGTAGCATTTAGGAACTATAAATTAAATTAAAGTATAAACATTTTATTATTAAAATTTTATACACAATAAGATACATATGTGTAAAGCACTTAATTTCAATATGAAATCAAAGACAGTTGACATCAAAACCACGTAAATAGGTGAACAGCAGATAAGTAAAGATTTCCTTGAGCACATTCCCCTGACAGGGGATTTACTTTATTTCTTTCAGAGACGTTCGTAATAGAGAATTCGATGTCTTGCCAACTACTTTGAAATTATGGTCGTCAATATTTTCCTACAAATAAAACACATGCATCTAATCAAACAGTTCAACAGCATGGGCCAGTGTCACTTGTCATTCGTGGGCTTTCGCCCAGGAGAAGCCTCGGGCCAGGGAGGGTGAAGAGTGAAGAAGGAACAGGGGAAGAGACTGGGAGTCAGGGCTTTATTAAGGTCCCTGCAAACATGAGACAGCTGCACGTCGCTGCTCGTCGCGAGGGGGCAGGGAACAGGCGACATTTGTTTGCGTTTCGCCTTTATGAAACTCTGCACAAACAATACCTCCTTCCTTTCCCCTTTTCTTGGTCTCAGGCTGAAGAACTCAGCAGGACTTGTTTTACCCTGTGACTTGCTTGAGAGTTGACTACGGCGGAGTAGTGGTCCAAGCGCCAAGCTCTCGACACGGCTCGGGTGGACCACGACTCGTTGTGCTTCAAGTGTCCAACTGAACCGCGAACCTATGGGTCTTGTCACAGTGTTTCCGTTCTGTCAACCGCAAGTCAGTATTCTCACACTTCATTCGGGGTCACGGTCAAGGCAGTTCACCTCGAGGTACTCCCAAATTCACTTTGGTCAATACTATATCAACATCTAATTACGTTTCATCATTTCTTTTGAACTTTATGTTGAAGAGAAGTTAAGATTAATCAATTTAATTTCGAATTTAAATGTCTCAACTATAAGACTACACCTGTGCGATGCTCCCGTAAACAGGTGAATTCAAAGTAAAAATTCAACACGTAATGTTACGCACCCCTGGCTCTCTACATTGTATTAAAATCCTTTTCCAATATCCGAATCGTACAATGGACCAAAGCTCCCAGGGCTAGCCTCTTTGAAGTAGGGAAGGGGATGTTTATTGAACTTGTGATTACACGGTACTGTGCCCAAGAGAGACGCGGTAAACAAGGCTGGTGCCGAAACTAGGCAACCGTGTTCAGAATAAAACAAGAAATTAAGTATACTGATTCAAATAAGAACAACAGCTCTCTTCAGAACAAAATGTTCGTTCCAAGCCTGACGCTCTTATTATAAAGAATAATTCTAGCCAGGTTCATTACTGGTTTACCTTCCTCTTTATTAATACCTTATTAAAATTGAGAACATTTTGCAAACTAAATAGTTTTAAGAAATTCTCAATGGTTTCAAAGAACGTCACGCCTATTCTTCAGCCTTACTAACGCGAATAAATATCTTCACTGTATCTCAGGAAATCGGACACCGATGCACAAGCACGTTGAAGGAGTTACTTTTGTAAAGCTAGTGGGCTGGTCTGTTTCGTGATTTGCGTTCGACAAGATGTCCGGAGCCCTCCCAAGTCTTAAAGTCACCATCGTGTGCACGATTTCCTCTGCAAACCCTCAAGGCCAAACCTCACCTTCCGAAAACAACAACACAGTTTCAAGTAAAGAAATGAAGTTCTCATGTCGAATCCCAAATAGCAGTAACAGAATCAGCAAACTCAGATAATCAGCTCAAGGTGGGAGCGACTTGGTTGCTTCTGCTGTGACCTACGAGACCATAATGGAGCAACTCACGGCAACGTTCACCACGCTTCCCACCCGTGACAGATAGATCCCCGCCAGGATCGTCTCGGTAGGAGTCTGGTGACTGACCACTCAGCCATCGCGCCGTATCAACGCCTGTCCCTTTCACTCCTAGGCGTATCGCCTGCCCCTTTAGTGTATGTGACACGCCACGCGTGGCAGTGCTGCGGGTTGTGATATTGATGTTACCCAGGAGAAGCACACGCGAGACAACTTGTGTCTGAGAATTGAATCACTATACCACTTAACAGAACTGCCTCTAGAGGCTCTTCGATAATCACACATAGTACTTCCATGTTTAGATATAATAAGTGCTTGGAAATTCCTAAGTCAAAACTCGCATGACATTATTCTACAATTATGTATTATTGGAAAAGTTCAACTTGACTCTAAAGCATTTTGAGTTCTCAGAAATATAATGTATTATTTATCACATAAAAAAATTCTTATAGAAGGTGTATTTTCACAAATTTAATCATTAAGAAATGTTTTAAAGAAATGCATTTATATTTTCCCGCAATAGAGCTATAGTATTTTTATTCATCTAGTACGTTCATGCTTTCTCCTACTAAAATAAAGTTTTTTTGTTTTAACATTTAATCTATATTGATAAATATAAATCATCGTTTATTTACGTACTAGCTTAAAATTCCTGTTTTATTTCCTGAAAATATCAGGCTAGTACTTAGTCTGTAACATTGTAAGGAAAGTATGTAATGACTACTGAACATCCTTAAGGGCTCGGTTCAAGGTCACGGTTGTGATTCTGTCCCGCTGGAGAGCGCTAGTAGTCACGATCAGTTGAACACTGGTTATCACAGACATATATTCTTCCCGGGCGCCGCTGTCATCCGGGTAGAAGCGGGGGGGACACGATTATTACAACGCGGTGTTGCCAAGCGTTATCTGACACGTGACGCTCGCACCAAGGGCTATGGGCTACCGAAGAAAGGCGGTTCCGCGGTCGCTCTACTAGCTTTCCGAGGGCAGCTAGGCAGTGCCTTCTGCTTCCGAATGGGCCCCAATTGGCGGCGTGTGCTATTTGCTTGCTGGTTTAACCATGGCTATATTGAATAGCAGTCCGTGGACCATTTGGCCGGCTGGTGGGAAAGGCAGTCCGGTACGATTAAGGAAAGGTTAAATAGAATATTACCTACAAAATTATATTCAAATAAAAAAAAAACACCCACAGAACTAAGGGCAAAATCCGAATATAGTGATTCAAGAATTAAAACAGAATTATTTTTTTTTGTGTATTCTCAGTTTAAAGTTATTTCCATAAAGGACATATATATTTATTTAATGGTTTCGATTTTGGCAAACAATATTTTAATAAGTTAATGTAACTTTTTTTAGTTTCCTGATATCATCATCCAATCGGTTTTAAGTATAATAAATATTTGATACATTCAGCAAAATACGTACCGTTTGTTTGTTTCAAATGTTACTATATTTATATAAATTTGAAATTTTACCGTATTAAACTAACACTGGATTGAAAAGAATATGTTGTGTGACAAACAGAAATTCTTCAGTGCAATATATACTAATCCAGGCTAATACATTTTTACCACTAAAAAATTTATATCTTTGAGGCCTATTGACTCGCGTTTTGATTAGGCTGGGACAATATGTTACAAAACGCAAGCAGAATTAATAATAAATAAACGACATTTTAGCATTTTTTCTACAGTTTATTTTCATCTCGTGGTTCCGGAACATTTAATGCAATACTTTACTTGACCCAATATTTTTCACCCAATATATATGTAGCCCGCGATTGCCTTGAGATCCTTACAATCTGGAGCCTCGGCTTATAACTTATATTGGACACAAAATTATTTCCATCATTGCTGCGATGAACCTCCCCGTTTTTCACAGTCATTCTAAAGGAAACTTGACATTTGACTACTGTAAACGTAAACACTGCTTTATATTAACATAATTCCATGTAAACAATTTAGTATTTATCGAAATAATTTAGGCATTAAATAAATAACGCCCAAAAGCACCTCCTGTACTTTGAACCTCCGGAAAATCACGAATTCTACTCATTGAAAACAGAGACTTTACCACTCGCATCGGAACTACACATGCAGGTTTTATTTAATTCCAATAAATGATTTATATAAACTTAACCACGCAATGATATGATTTATTTTGATTACCTACTTTCATTTTCTTACTAAATGAATATGACTGAATTATGCACAAATAATCAAATACCGGAGTGTCACGTTCATCCGACCTTTTCTTATAAAACATTTCGTATTATCCGACATCTCAAAAATAAAAACTATTCTATCGGAAACATAAACGACAATTTGTGTCATAATAATTTTTTTTGATCCCAACTCTAGGTACTGCAACTTATTATTCAGCAAGATATTTTTTTTATTTTTCGGTTGTAAAAATGTTTATTAGGTTTAACTGTTTAAAACATTAGCAAACTTTTACTTTCATAATGTTTTTACTAGCAATTCCCTATTAATCCGACATTTTAACTATCCGACTTTCTGCTGACCCGTTTATGTCGGATAAGCGAGACACTACTGTACGACAGCACCGGGACGGCCTCCACTGGGTGACTGAGGGGTCCCAGTGTGATGTGGGCGCCAGCAGTGCTGCTCCAGGGGCTGAGGTGAGCTGAGCGAGCAGGGGGCCGAGGTGGTGGACATGCTGGGAAGGGTTCCTCAACCTCTGTGCATAGCCGGAGCTCTAGCGGCTTTTCCGATTGCGTATATGTCGCATCCATATCCACGCCCGTGGGGGCCCGGGGCGGCAGGGCCTTATGGCTAAGAGCGCCGGTCAACAAAGAAAAGGGGGGAAACCCCTGAAAGTTCTATGTACGACCACACCAAAGATGTATAATGATTTTGTTATAGGCATTCGATGAAACTCAAGCAATATTTAGTTTCCCAGGTAAACTTGTAGAGTTACAATGTAGATGGTAAAAAAAAAAAAATATTTCTCCATGGTACGATTTTGGTTTGTGATTATTTGAAGTATCACAATTGATTTTTCTACTATTTATATCAAATATGATGTATTAATTACACTTAGCTTTACGCTAAGTAAAAAATTGGCATTCCAAACATATAAACTCTCGTCAGTGTTGTGATGTTACACAAATTTAGGTAAGTAAATATAAAGATTTACCGAGATAAATGTTTCAATTTTTCAAACATCATACATTTCACTAATTACAAAACCTAAATTCAATCACAGAATTTGATTTAGTCTCATATTACAATAAATCCAGCCTGAATCGGTCTGCACTTCAGAATCAAGATAAATCTTCTACCTGTGTCGCTGTAGTTACTTCGGGATCAGGAGGCTGGAAGTGGGGTCAGTATAAGAAATACTGGAAAATTCGTGAACACAATGCACAGTGATACAAATAAGACCACAACTGTAATTAATTAATTGCACAAGTACTGCAGTCTTCCTTACTTTCTCTCTAGTTTTGAGTTCATTTCAAAATCGTACTATATGGTAGCAACTCAATTAATAAACGTTACCCACTAATTTTGTGAAGCTACGTAGTAAATAATCAATATCCATGTTTAACTTGAGTAAGTCCCATAAAGAATACATTATTATCAGTTAAAAGTAATAGGAAATAACTTTTTTGAACTAAATGGTTCCTGCAGTGCACTGTCTTGTGTGCTTTTCTTGTAGGTTTAATAAATATGGTATTACATATGAGGGTCTGAATATCCTGTTTTCTTGTAAATTGATCCATGAAGAACTCTCAATTTGGCTGTTTTCAACAATGAGGTGTGGTAAATGATCATTAAAATCTTCACAAACAGCCGAACTGTAAAATAAAAATAAGAATAAAATGTGCTTAACAATAATAAAATAAGAAATTAGTACAAATACATATTTTAACTAAATGTTAAATACATGACTATTGTTAAGAAAGCATGCTTATTACACAGTTATGATTCGGAAATATTGTTTTCAGACAAAGACGTGTTAATTGATGCAAAACCTCCTCGATATTGTATAATCCTATCATCTTATTAAACGTTTTTAGGGCTTTAAAAAACTAACTTTTTTAAAATGATTATTAGTTCTGATATAACTTAAAGACTTTATTATTAATGAAATGCTCAGGATAACATGCTATATTTTGTTCTTATGTTGAGAATGACAATGGAGAATATTCTGTATGAAAACTAAAATTATTCATAAAATGTCTGTTCACATCGTAATTATCACTGGAGACAAGAATGATTCATTTAAGTGCATTTAAAGTAAATATTAATTTCCGCATCGTAATAATGTAAGATGTAAACTAGCCCTATTATGTTAAAATTTTCCGTAGCAGGTTTCCTTTAAAAAACTTACTGAGATGTACATCTAAATAGCCTTAGTTAAATATTTATAATTGTTTAATTAATTATTTCATGTATTAAAAATAGCAAGACGAATAGTGGAACGATAATAATGCTGTGGCTATCAGTCCTCGCGTATCTTTATATTATTACTTTTCTGTCGAGGTTTTCCCACTACTATGCCGAAACACACAAGTCCTTAAAAATCACAGTGAAAACCTACAGCTATAACGAACATTTCTCTACTTCTTAAAAATAAAAGTAGCCATTTTTTTTCCTGTGTATAAAAAAATAATTAAGAAGTTGTGGTTCCCAGATAAAAATGAAATAGCTTCACACGAATTCTTAATTCACACTTTTTTCCAGCTCTATTTAATTCTATTTTAGATTTTCAGCTAATTTCCTCAACTCTTTCAGCTCTAATATGTATTGCAGTTGTATTTTGTATGCGCCGGCTTGAATATATGTTCTTTTTGGGGGAAATAGTTATTTGCACTGATCTGACCTGAAGAATAAAATTTAGAATACAGTTAGATTTTAAATGCTCAGGCACATTATAAAATGTTCATAAACTAATTCTATCAGTTAAATAGTTCGTTCATGTTTATCTTTTTCAAACACATGGTGAACAGCGTGCGCTTTGGATGTAATAAACGACATTTATTATTTTATTTAACAGTCTGAAATAAAAGATGGAAATATTCAGTTTACCTATCTATTTATAATATTAAATGAGTTGTACAATTTAACTTGCTTTACATGTCATTTAAATGTTCAGTATTTTGAATATATATATTCATAAATTAAGAGGTAAAAAAAATCGCTGCTACTAATAACTGTCCAAGCAGTGTCACAACGACTCATCCATCTAGTTGCTCACTCAATGGTCCTCAGAAAAGCACTGTTCACCGTAGCTAAAATTGCTAACAGCTCGGCTGTAAGCAGACTATTACCAAGATAACGACTGGACATTGAGTCAGAAGTTCTTTGATGTGGTAATGCACAACATCGCGAAAATTCGCCCGCTAAGAAGTTTGGCGCAAATTATACTGAAGATTATGGGAGAAAATAAACGTAATTGCAGTTACTAAGTGACCACTTCACTACATGAACGATCATGAACCATCTAAATTAACTTTAAATTAACTTTGTTTAACATAGGCCTAAGCAATGGCTACCATATCAAAATTATTTTCAAGGGCCTGTCGAATTACTACAATTTCGTAAATATAGTTTGTAAAGAGAAATAATTTTTTCCTGTTGTTCGAATCAAATACAACCATGTTATAAAAAGAGCAACATAATAACATTGTGCGTATTATAATTGTAGTCATTGGCATGATGATAGTATTACATTCTCTTGTAAGTAAGAAATTGTTTAACTGATAACAATGTATTGATATCCTACTTAGTAATATTCATTTTAAAACATCCAATATTTCAACTCCATTAATTTCAGCACTGACTAGTTTTAAAAACTTTGATACCTTATTTTATTTTACAGGTTCCCGTGTGCCGGCGGGTTTTTTAGAGCTCGGCGTATCAACTACCGAATCTTAGGAACACTAATGCCTAAATTTATTGGCCAATAAATGCACGACAATGGCCGCGAAAGCCGGCGGAATCTTTATTACTAATGCCTAAAATTTATTTCAAAATCTCTGATCCAGATTTAGACGTCCATAGGTTTTTTGATAGTTTAAATAGTTTCATCGCATTTTATGCAGTAATTAAGCTTAGATAGTTTCTTGTGAAATTGTTGCTTTTCAGCGCTCGCTCTTTACGTCTGCCAGTCCGGGGCGGATGGACAAATAAATTATATAAAAAAAAATAATACAATTTTAACTAAATTCATGGCACACCCGAAATTCTGATCCAAATTCCTTCCAAAGGTACATAGCTACTTCAGCTACGGTCACCTGAAATAATACTGGGGAATATCGCATAGAGTGATCATTTCATGTTGCACATTTAAACTGTATTGCTTGCAATCTTTTAAAAAGGCTTGCTGAATTTATAGGCAGGCAAAATAATAAAACTTTAAAATGTGTATTGTTTTTCTTGTAAGGCTGCATGTACCATACACAACCTATAAGGCCAATAAAAACATTTTACGAATGAAATATATATTCATTTCCCGCTGGAAACCTTTAGCTCTAAGCCAGTTGTTCATTACAGAATTATATACTGTACTGACTGTGTTGATTTCAAAAGCATACTCTAGCCGTAAAACCCATAAAAATCATATGTACGAGTGGCCGCTATGCGCGTTAGAAGTGATGTATCAATATATGAAAGTGATAGGGGAATAATAATGTCTAAGAATGTGTGGATTGTGTGCAAGTATGCAAGTGAACAAGTAAACAAATGCGCGAGTGTGCTATAATGCAAAAATTTCATTGAGCACCTCACTCCTGAGCCCCGTTCCCCTATTCTCCTTCTAATACGACACTGCTGATAGTTAGTTACCCTGTAAGCGTTACACTTTTGTTATGCTGATTACAACATCGCCTCATCTTACTTTACCAGCTGTAAAAAGGTTACAATTAAATTTTCTTAAAATAATTGTTGCATCATATAAATATATACCATTTACTTTGACGTTTAGATGCTAGAAGAAGCTTCATTCGATTTTTCATGGACTTTCTACGGTGAGATAAAGGTCGCGCGATCTTGGAACAATTACGCCAATTTCTTCCCATGGCTGTAGCGTAGCAACTGGAGAATTGAACCGAGGAACAAAATCACTTGAAGTGCGGGTTTACTGTCGCGTGAGAGCTGAAGATAAGGGGTGGGTGAGGGGGAGATAGGCGAAGTGGCAACTAGGCCGTTCCTTCTCTCATTCCACGCGGCCCTTATCTCTTGTCCGCCGCCGGCGGAGCACGTCATATTACCAGCGTGCATTGCAGCCTATACATCAGGCACTTCCACAATAAACATTTAAAAATTTTGGTGTTGCTTGTATATTTAACCAGATACATTGCCAAAGCCAAGGACTTTTCGTGAGATTGAGATATGACCAACGTTGTTACGAGATGATTAAGGGGGTAGAACATACTGACTGATAATTGTGACCAAATTAAAACTTAATTTTACAATATCAAACTTAAAAACTTAAATTAAATTAAAATTGTTTTCGTAGAAACCTGTATGCTTATAATATCTACAATTTGGTGTTTGTTTTAGTTTTCTATTACAATAACTGACGGAATCGCGTGCATTTAAGTTTAACCTGTAAATCCCTATCCCGCCATTCGGCTAGCATGGGAGTGAACCGAGCCCTTAAGCAAAGCAACATATATGCAGTAAAATGCATGTCTATATAAACTTCCATTCAGTATAATATTTTGAGTGATAGAATATCAAAAGTGGCAGAAAATATTAGACTGCTTATTTTTATGTAGACTGCGTGTATGATATAATTTTATGTCTCGTTTTTTTCATCAAATGATACGAGTATATTAAACTACGATAAACTCTTACTGACCTCTTTTATAATCCATCAGGAAATTAATGTTGAAAAGTGGCATAGCAGACACATTTTTCTTTTAATAAATAATATTATAACCTCAACATTTACAGTTTCAGTTGATTTGGCTTTAATTATTAACTTAATATAAGCCCTTTTTAAAGTAGTGAAATAGTGTTATATTTATTTTAAAATATAAATTAAAGGAATTATAGACATTTTATTGAATGAAACTAACATCAAGAACTTCAAACCCCTTTCCCTAATGTCCTTCAGAAGTGGAATGGAATAAATTAACAGGCAAGAGATATTTGAAGTTGTTACCACTTTCATATGTATTAACAAATAACCGACTAACCGAAAACTACGGGTAAAAAAAATACAACGTAGAGGCAAACGATTTTGCACTCTGAAAAAGAAATTCATAAAGGGAATGTTCACTCAAAAGTCAAAGAATACACACAAACAACATTTTGCTCGCTACTCCCGTTTCTCTCGTATCACAAACCAGCGTGATTGTTAGAAATCGCTATTTTAATGTGAAACGAGAAACCGGTTGAACCCAGAGGGTGAGCTGCAAACACGGTTAAATAATTCACGGATAAACATAGGCAGAGCGTGATGGAGGAAAGAGGCGAGGCGAAGAGGAAATGAAGCACGCGGATAGCAGAAACAAAGTGGTTTTAGCGGATGCGCCGAACGGGTGAAAGTCGATAGGAAGTAGGGAGGGTTCATTTCCATTCACCCACGCCCCTCTTCACCGTGAAATGAAGAAGAGTAAATATGACGGGGTTTCAATTATACTCCACGTGCGTCTGTCTCCATCCCGTCCCAGTCTCACAGCTCCATTTATTGTTGCCGACAACAAATTAGGAACTGTTGCTCAACGTCTTTCAATAACAAAAGTCCTCGCAGAAATTAGTTTAAATAGTTAGAATTAAAACAAAAACACATTAATATTACTTATTACATCTACTCAAAAAACTGCACAGGATTGATTTCATTTCTAATTGTTTTATAACTAATTGAATAAAATCGTTTGCCAAAATTTCGGAGCAAGTTATTTTCGCGAAAGTTTCTGAGCCATCACTGGACTAAAATGAAGTTTTGTCGACACCAGTGGTTTCTTCCCTGCAATTGGCTGCCCTTCTGCAAGAGAAGCCCATGCCTTATTTGGTGGTTGCTCCCGCATCGAACGTTTACGATTTGTGGACCGACATCAGAAATACCGGAAATAAAATAAACCAACCATGAACATAAACAAAGCTACAGCGTTTTAACACACAATCATTCTTGAAACTTTTTTTCTTGAAGGTAACATGTCCTTATCTATAATTTTAACAGAGCACCGTCCAACAGATAATATGTCAAGCTGACAAAATAAAAGAAAAACAACACACGTTGCAAAAGAAATTTGAGTTTTTTAAAAGTTTTTTTCGTCCATGCACTTCAAATATAAATTGGCTTGGCATAAACTATTCGCGTGTCTAGTGATATCTTATTTTCTGAAATCATATAACCAGACACAAGATTACGCCATTTCAAGCACAAGGCAGAAGAATGCACGATCATCAGGAAAAAAACCCAAACTGTGCTTTCAAAAGAGTATCTTTAACCACTCACACGCGAACCACTCACCGGCGCGAGCGAGAGAGTGCTGTTGCCCACTCACTCGGGAGGGCCCAGGTGTCATGAGAATCACCCATCCTAGGGCCATGGCCATTACGTTCGTTGTGTGTGTCCATTCCTAATGAACTCGCAATCGAAAACTCGAAACGAAGATAAGTGAAAAACCACTATAATTAACACTGCATGTTGCTCAGCAAAGCATGAAGGTACAAAGTCAATTATTTCATAGTGGAAACTTGCGATTCACAAAGACTTTTTAACACGCCTGAATTTTGGTCTTTGTGCCAATTTGGGATTTTTTTGAACTTTACATGTTACTAACAATTTTAACGTTCGCCCGCGCGGTGTTGCGCGAGTCGCTACTGTGGTTGCAGACAGCTCGCCCCAGTAGTGACAGGACTTTGCGTCAAGGCCTATCGCGAAGCGACTGGTATCAAATAACGTAACAAAGGTACTTGCTGCAATTTTAAAGTACTTTTTCTCTTTTTAAATGTATTATTTTATTTAATCAACAACTTTTTTAATTAAATAATAATAATCTCGAAGTTACAAGAAGGTACGTAGAAAAGGCGTTGTAAATTATAGGCTTCACTCCATTAACACAATAAGTGAAGGAAATGTGTTATACGAAACTGAACTTATATCATTCAAAATTATAATCGAGGAAATAAAATTTAATAAACTAAGATAAATTTGAAAAATATGAATGTTTAACAATGACTGAAATTTAATATGAAGGGGACGTGTTTAAATAGAATAACTAATTGCAAATTTTTTTTTAGTTTTATTACGCAGGACTATTTTGTTACATATAAATCTGTACGTGCATAGCTATGCAACAAAGAACCATTTACTGTACGTGGGTTGTACCGAACCGCACGTCGTGAAACAGGGTGTATGTCGGCAGTGCGTGGACTTGCCCGTCGCACACTAGCCGACTAATGTCGGACCTTAAGCGGAGTCCGCTTTTACAGGAAAAAGATGAAAACACCAAAGCTGGTTGTATAGTACGAGTCATACAAAAGCGCACACGCTCCAATACATTAAATACAAAACCCGGAACTAAAAATAGTTTGATTTCTTTTGCCAGGTTTCCCTTCAGTCGCAGGTTGTCAGTCATGAAAGAAACACGTGGCCTTTGCTTAGCGAGAGATTGTACCCTCTCCATCTTTGTTAGGCCTACTTGCAAAAAAGAGGACGAAAAAATAGGAAGTAATGTAGTCACACAATTTTCAACTTGCTGAAAATAATAATGTTGTCTACACTCTGTAATTGCACTTACAAGGCTCCACTTTGGTAGCCACTCTGTGTTATAATAATTGGTGTATTTTTCATTATTTTAAAACCACTCGCTTATATATTACTATAGCAGTTATATGTATAATAATGATTAGATCTGTGGATATAATAAAATATCACACACCTATTTATTTGAATTTAAAGTAAACAATATAAAGGTGTACTCAATATTAACATTTTTTATGGGCCAGTATTAATTTGCATGCAGTAAGAAAAGAATAAAAAAAGACAATCAGTAAATCAGATCGAACTTTATTTTAAGTTAACACTCTGCACATAAATACACATGATCCATTTAAAACGCAAACTATTCCATCAAAGTCCTTGAAACAAACCATAAACTTATAAGGCCAAGATAGAGTGGCAAATAAAAAGGCACATGATGATCATGCGTCTTTATCTTCACAAGTAAATACATTCAAACCACACAAAATGCTGCACATTCGTCTAAATTGTTTCTCGTGATAAAATTATATTAATTGCTAACAATTTTAGTTCAATAGAACATTTGAAATGGCGTCTTAGGACTTCTGACTTTGGGTGTGCATTTTCAATATTAGTTTATAAATAATGGAGAAATATATTTCACCCAATATCGTTAAAATATTAGTTCAAGGATTTTGTATAGTTTAAAACACGTTTTAAGGAATTGGGTATGCTAAAGAGTACTTTTATCAAGGTAGCGTTACTAAGAAACGTAGTAACGGTTTCTCAACATGGCGTACCTGGAAGGAAACTGCAATGGACCCAACTTATATCACTCGTACTTGATCCACAGAGAGTGATACCTTGCTAACTTTGCGTGTGTCTTGCAGTAAACACTTATTAGCGAAGACACGCGCACTAAATAAGTGGCGCAAACACTTTTACGGCAATATTATGATTTCGTTATTCACAGCTGACGCAGAAGTTAAGTATTTAGCAGGACCTAACATTCCAAAATCCATCATGCTCTGCGCCTGGCGCGTCCAAACGTCTTCAAACTTCGAAGCGCTGCGCCGCTAAAGCATCGACCAATCACATGATGACATTCAACAATGTTAGAAAGGAACTGTTAAACACCCAATACGATAACAACATATGGTTAGCTGCCAAACGTTAAAATAAGTAATAAATAGTATTTGCAGCGAAGTACAGTTTAAAACTTGTTACTCACGTGTTAACAAACAACAAAAAGTTTTTCGGCTGGTTGCCTTAGTGACGGTGAGTAAAACAGTAAATAAATGTTTTTAGCATTCTGAAAATGTTGTAAAAGTACAACCCTACCTGAAAGATTGCGTCATCATTTAGACCAATTTTGTATGTAGTAATTTCTAATGAGTTATTTATAATTTATTTTGCTATTAGATCTGAAGAACTTTACCAAACAATATTTTTAAGCTCCTTTTCCTTAGACTATGTCATCACTATCGTGCTAAAAATAATTATTTATATTTATACTAACCTGCTGCATCACAATACATAACAATTTACTTCGAACTCACGACTGTATAGTACTAACCAAAGAGAATGAGCGTGCACAAGAAACTATGAAAAAAATTATCTATCACTGCAACATTCCATCAGGCTTCGACTAGTCACGGGCCTCAACATTGCGCGCAACGGTTATAACTAGGCTGAAAATATCTCCGTAGGTCTCACACGCCCTGTTGAATTTTACAATTTCTCATCATAAATATTAGTAAAAGGGATATTTCTGTAAATTAAACACCATACTTCCCTTGCAAATGTTGCTTCGTCACAAAACATTACATGAGATGATTACGAAGTGTGATATAATTGCACGCCTACGCGCAACCGATAACTTTTAAAAAAAATCGCGCGAATTTTTTTGCTATTATGTAACACTTAGTGAACATCTGTTTAAAATATTTGTAACAGAACAAAAAAAATGCAAGAGAGGCGTAGTGAAGATTTAGATAAATAGCATTTAAATATTATAAAAAAACTAGAAAATGAAAAAAAGTAATAATAATAGCATGGAGTGTGCGACCCCACCTTAAGTGTTGCCCTGAAGTTTCTCTATCGCTCGGTAATGGGTTTGAAGACAATCTCTATAGACTGGCCAACCCCCTATTGTGCGCCACTAGAGCGCAGAGGAATACGCCACTGGTAGAGGGAGACCCGGTGATCGGGTCAACAGCAGAACACTCCTTGGACCGCCGTCACCAGCGCTGTCGTCGACGGAGGTAGGTAGTTGCCTCGTCAAACCAATCGGGCAAGCAGGTGGCGAATAAGACGTTGCCCCGATTTCTCTTATTAAATTCATTTGTAATATTTGATAAGTTTCGTATGTGTGCTGCAAAAGTAATGGCGAGTGGAAACTTCACGTTCACCATAACGCGATACTCTGGTGTCGCGTGGAGACAGGCTCAAGGAGACACCATGCAGAGCAGCGCGGCGCGAGACACGGTGGGCTCGGCTCTCCCCTCTGGCCGAGAGCTGAGACATCGTAGCCCCGAGGGCGGTTCCTAAGCCCCGCTCTTAAACCCTGCCCTGGAGGGCTCGTGTGAGGGTGGCTTACACGGCAGCTCCCGGCTCCCGCCTCCTAGACTCGCGGTAACTCCTCGCTTGTCGCCCCTGCGGCCCCACGGCGAACAAGCAAGCCGCGAGACGGAGCTGCCTGTGTGCCTGACTTACCGTGCAGCGCAGCAGCACGCCGTGACGTGTATTCTCACGAGGGAGGGTGGGTAGCAGCACGCTGTGACGTGTATTCTCACGAGGGAGGGTGGGTAGCAGCACGCCGTGACGTGTATTCTCACGAGGGAGGGTGGGTAGCAGCACGCCGTGACGTGTATTCTCACGAGGGAGGGTGGGTAGCAGCACGCCGTGACGTGTATTCTCACGAGGGAGGGTGGGTAGCAGCACGCCGTGACGTGTATTCTCACGAGGGAGGGTGGGTAGCAGCACGCCGTGACGTGTATTCTCACGAGGGAGGGTGGGTAGCAGCACGCCGTGACGTGTATTCTCACGAGGGAGGGTGGGTAGCAGCACGCCGTGACGTGTATTCTCACGAGGGAGGGTGGGTAGCAGCACGCCGTGACGTGTATTCTCACGAGGGAGGGTGGGTAGCAGCACGCTGTGACGTGTATTCTCACGAGGGAGGGTGGGTAGCAGCACGCCGTGACGTGTATTCTCACGAGGGAGGGTGGGTAGCAGCACGCTGTGACGTGTATTCTCACGAGGGAGGGTGGGTAGCAGCACGCCGTGACGTGTATTCTCACGAGGGAGGGTGGGTAGCAGCACAGAGTACAGCGCCACTAAGCAGTGATAACAAGTTATTGAGTTTAGGTTCGTGAAAACATGAATTGGCAAAGCGAAATAAGCACTGGTAAATTAATTTATACATAATACAATGCGAGGCTAAATTATTTAACGGCATTATGAGATACGGGTATGTTTTTTTACGACGTTGTCAGTGTGACTGGTCAAACACTTGGCGAGTGAGCCAGCTCGTAGCGCAGTGGCTTCCACGCTTTCTTGCGGAGATTCGGGGTTCGAGTCACTGCTATCAGCTTGTCAAGTACAAAACTGACAGAATGCACTCAACCTAAATGTGAATCCAACAAAAATAACATCAAATAGAAAACAAACTATCGGCGGGGTTATACTTACAAATAATTCGTGGGGAACGAGCATGTAGTATGTTACCTGTGTGATTTTTTTTATCGGTGACCATGAACTTGCAGCTACACCAACGTTTTTACTTGCACGCAAACGAACATAAACTAACTTTATGTCTAGACTCAAACCGCCATGTTTAATGATTTAATTTTGGTAATTAAAATTTCTCACGTTGAATTATTTTTAAAATGGTAAATTATGCGTAATTTTGTAAGCATTTTACAAATGGATAGAAACATTGCCAGGCAGAAATTTAAAAGTGGAATATAAGCTTGACATTTTTTTTTGGAAAGAACAGATAAAGCATTCAATATCTACGATTTAAAATAACAAAAAAAAAGTGTTTTAATTTTTAAAATGTTTTATAAAATTTTGTTTAACAATATTGCTAAGTAAAATTGAAATAACTTAACATTAAGCATGTCTACGATCCTTAAGACTCGGAATCACATGTCATGTAGAGTGTTCTTAAAGTGCTGTTCGTGTACATTTCTATTTCTTGTAAGGGTATGCAAATCTGTTCACCAGAAAATTGTAAAAGCTATATCTGAGCTGTAAAAAGGTCACGAAAATGATCACTAATATAAACATTCATGTGATGTTTTACGCTATTAGAAACTATTTGGTTCATATCTGTTTAGAAAAAAATGGGACGGAAGCATACAACGCAAGGTAGATCTCATGATTGTGGAAGCCCTCAAACTTTATTGATGCCAGTAAGAGAAACTAAGTGACTTGGCATGTCAGAGCAAGCCTTACGTATGTCCCGTTCCAGGTCATTATTTTTATTACCCAAAATATATACATTACATACTTTGCATAGTTAGCTGTCAAATTTTCTTTTTTGAAGTTTTGGTGCAGTGCGGATAAGGAGAATAAAAAGGGATACAAAATTGGAACTTTTTAGGTTTAAAGTCAATTTTACCGACTCTATGTGATATGGTTTCATTTCTATCAAAATCACATTTAATTTTACCTATGCTATTAAAACATTACATTTTTTATAATTTTAAAAAGCTACATAAAATTAAAAAAAAAATTCTGAAATATATATTGAATTCATAAGACGCAGTAGCCACCAGCATTGTCTTTGAACCCAAGAATTTTCAGTTATTTAATCCATTTGAGTTTCATTTAATCCATTCACGTTTAAAAATTAATTTTTTATTTAGTAAAATTGAGATAAATATTAATTAGTATGAAAATCAATAAGTTTTCTGACTGTTCATTCTTATTTATAAATTTCAATTATTTATTCAATAATAATGTTAAAATTTATAGTAAATTTAATTATACATACGGGAACATAAACTCAATTAAATAAATACACTCCAAAAAGTTAATAAATACAAATTATATCAACCATATTCACAACGAATAACTGTTTTTTATTATATGGAGCAGTATTTAATATAATTCAATAGCGTATAATATTTAAAAGAACATATATAATTTTATTTGTATGTAGCCTTTTTTTTTCATTCTGCAAAAATTGCGTTCATGGTGCACGCGCATCGTAACAATTCACTGTCGTCAATTTTTTCATTGCGTGGCTAAAGAAGTATAACTTCAATAAACTTCACCGACATACACAGATATAAACATGGATGGACGGATGTCAAACGACTCATTTATAACGCATACTATATGTGACCGTATCATTACATTTATCTCAATTCTCTCCACAACATGTATGTAGTACTTCATTGCCAAATTTGGTCCTTTATAATATTGTCCAGCATTTCTAGTTATGAGCTAGAATGTTTGTTTCACATTTTAGAAGACCATCTAACTACGTTTTTGGTTTTTTTCCCATTCTCACTCCAGGTGAATGCGGGTGTGAAAATACAAAGGTAAATTTCCTTAATCCCTAACCTCTAACCAGTGGTAAACATAACAGCTAATAAATTGAGTAGCTATACATATAGACAACAATATTTAAAATATATTTTTGAATGTAATACAAAGAGAACAATTTATTAGTTTTCACTTACTACTGCAGGATCTCAGGGGAATGGTAAGATTATCCTCCGGAATTTTACGGAACAGGAATCGTCCAAAAACCTGCCCGGAAAATCTAATGTAATATAAAAGTGATAACCACCTCTTACTCAAGACTAAAAAGGATTGATACTCATTCAAAATCTAGTTTGTACAGCACAATGTGTTACAAATAATAAGTAATGCATATATTTAAAATAAATAAATAATTTACGGAACCTGCAAAAAATAAGGAATTAGCATAAAATAGGTAAACAGTTTTCACTATTGAAATTACTCCAAACTGTTATTTATTTTATTAATAAAAGTTGTTTCGCGAGGCACTATACAGGTACAATGCCATGCTCAACAAGTCTCCGCCAACTGAACAAAGGCGACATCGAATATTTTATAATTATTGTCGTTTGGCTCATTATGTATCTTGCTGTCACATTTCTAAACTGATATGTGCGCAAGTGTTAAAAAACATTAAAAAAAACTTTAAAACAATCACACAATTTTCTAACATAAAATGAACCACAAATTAGGATTATAATTTTAACATCATAGATTCTTTTAAAAGTGTTTACATACACCACTTTAAAATGCGACAATTATTCTTCAGTACGGATGAAACCTTTTATTTTAACTATGGAGCATTCAGGTATTTTCAGAATGCCAGCTTCTTCTACAAACCAAATGCATTCTTTTTTTCCCTTAGGGATAAAATATATGTAAAAAGAGCTTGACGCCAGTCTCTGATGCCATACTCAGCATACCAGGCGGCGGGCGAACTCGGGAGAGATGTCGCAGACCAACTCCAAGAAGCTAACGAGCCCAGTAGCCTCAGGAGCACCTAACAGCCGCGGCTCGAACAGCTGGGTTGGATGACCAGTGACGTCATCGGCGCTGAAGCAGACAGGCGTCGCCCTGAGGCTGAGATATTGCAAACAACACGCGCGGGAGATGTTTCCGCGTAAAAACAATGGCTTCGGACTTTGTACGATTAACTTTAATTCGCCATTTCGTGCACCAATTTTCTAGTGAGTTTAACGCGGTTTGAAGCCTTTCTGTTGCAAGATTTAAGTTGCGTGACCTACTAAACAATACTGTATCGTAGGCGTATAGGCCAAACTGTACTAGGCGATGTTCAGGTTTAGGCATGTCGTGTATGTAAATGTTAAATAAAACGGGTCCCAGTATGCTACATTGCGGGACGCCTGCTCTGATTCGTTTCTCGTCTGACAGTGCCCTCCCAAATACACTTAGTTTTAGTTAGGTTAGAAAAAAAAGAAGAAAAAAAACACGCAAGCAGAAAGCAGGCAGGAAGCACAGCCAACAAGCCAACAACTGGCTGACTGGCACCGCGCCAGGAAATTGTCCACGGGAGGAAGCAACAGCATTGTCTTCACAACGGGCGACGAATTTGATTGCAGATATCAACGACCTACGTCTTTGAGTCGCGTGATCTTTGACTCGTCCAAAATGACATGCAACCGATTATTAATGTAGATAAATGTTACTACCGTATAGTAGGGGATACTATGAGGTATTCTGAACCTTAGAAATCCACCCATTATTGTGAACATCGACATTCTGCTTTCGATCCTGGTTTCGAAAAGCATCTAAATAAATATTCATAAACTAGTTCCTTAAGTGCTCACTCAAGCGTATTCATATGGATGAGAAAAGGCCTAAAAGAAAACTTTGTTTAAAGTTGTTTCCTTATGAAATGATCAATATATGTTCTTGAGCATACAAGTATTCTTGGTCAATAGAATAAAACTTTGTCATTTGATGTGTGAAACTAAACTGAAATCTCATATTTTCACACGAAACAATCCCCGCTTACTAACCTTGTGCTTAAAGGCGACTGTATATTTGATACGTACAATTCAATCGGTCTTATGGATACTTTGTTCTCGGTCCTGAATCACACAGAATACCATACTTTCAGGTCGGTGCACAACCTAAGGGGCTTTCTTGCCAACAGTATTATTATTTGGAGAAATAATAGTAGCACTAAGGGCTGCCTTAGAACTGTTCGCACTCACAATTAGTTTTCTCGTTGTAAACTGAATTACAAATTTTTGCAAACATCTAAGGAAATTAGATTTAAATTTTTTTTATATGTGGTTTTCGTATACTTTTTTGCTAACAACCCATTTTGTAAACTCGAAGGCTTGAAAATAAATCAACAGCCACGGCCCGCGCCGACACACACACAGGCGGGTGGGAAGCCATGTTGGTAATTCCCCACGTAAGCTCGTGTAGCTAATTGAAATACTGTCGAGCCCATTTTCTGCTCTTATCTGACCGAGGGAAATTTCCTTCCTTCTTCGCCCTCTGCCCGGGGAAAAATTTCGTATTCTTAGCGGGCATTTACGCAGATGTGCGTCCGCTGCGGGTTTTTCTTTTTCCCGCGGAGGAAGATTTATATTTAATGTCCCGCCGTTAATTCGTCTCAACAGAGCATGTTTGAAATTACTTATGCCAACCAAGGAAATTGTTTTGGACTCAAGTATTTGGATAATTTTTGTGTGATATAAGAAACATACAAGCGTGCTATTACCAAATTAGTTTCCACGCGCATTAATAAAAGACATTGACGAGAAAATAAATATCAAATAATAAAACGGACAAAAAAAAAAGAAGGTATAAGTCCACTCGTCCGCGAATTATAAATGTCGAAATTATAGCACAAATTAACACAGTTTTCCCATGTTTAAGACTTTTTGAGTACTGGAAACGTCATGTGGACTTGAGAAGACTGACAGTGGCACGGTGTTTCTCAAGAAGAGTTTTAAGCATAAACAAATCTCCTTTGCTCGCCCATGAAAAATAGATCAATAATATAGATTTTTTATAGGGTGTATACAAATATAGAGTGTAACCTTTGAATATATATATTGTATAGAAATCGCCAGCCCAGGTTAAAATTTCTAATACGGTTTTGAGGTAGTTGGTTAATTCACCGCCGCAATCGCCACCATCACTAGGGCATCGACTTGTGGTGGTCCCTAGCGGACAAGTGTCGAACTCTTCAAACACCCCTTCTCCCTCCCGTTGAACGACGTTGAGCTGCAGTGAATGATGGATGAGGGGTGCGGGGAATGACAGCGGGCGACAGTGCTGCGCTCTAACATTTAAATAACAACTAAGACGATACAGGGCGTTACGGCAGCGCACTGCAGCGGTGAAGTTCCCAAGCTGCTCATCATACGCTTCTGAAAAACGTAGAGTAAATCCTATCCACTCGCGACTTCTATACAGTATATATATTCAAAGGTGTAACGAAACGTACGTGTTTGTCACAGAAACACTCAGGATTATCATATTTACTATCCAAAATTAATTATTTTGCAGTCTATGAGTGCTAGGAATAAGACAGTTCAATGATATTATATGCTCTATGCATCAAAAACAGAGAACAGGCCAAAGCTTTACACCCATCTAGGCTTTAATGAAAACATAAATTTTGTTTTGGAACAACCATGAGTGAGTTATGTGAGTAATGTTTTATTAGATGGAACCAACAGTATCAAAATGAAAGTTTATAACTGTATTATGAATTAAGTAATTGCATTAGCTGGTTTTGCATTTTTATCATCGCACTAATGATTAATTTTTTATAGTTAAATGTGGATAACTTATAGTGAAGTTATGCAAATAACTGTATTTAGGTTCGAATTGAAATATCTACCTTCCTGTATGTAAGTTTTTTTTCAGTTTGCGCTTACGTATATGGACTTTATTACTGAACATATTATATATAAGTTCAAATCTCACTGAATATATATCTTGGTTAGACAAGAGTAAACGTATGAGCGTATAAGTGAATAATAATCTTTATATTTTCAAGAACTACTAAGAATTGAACTTAATGTCAGGTTAATAACAAGGAGTTTTAGGTGGTTACTCACAAACATACCAGTAGTATTGAGGTTTAATGCTTGTTCTCTCTAATGAACTAACTAGCTGGACAAATAATATATAAATTATATACTGATAAATAATTTGTGCTAAAGGGATACTACTATTTCCAAACTATTGATCAATGTTAAATGTATTTGAAAAAAGATGAAGATATTTGCAAGTGTAATCTGTGTCCATCCTAAAACTTGATTTTAATGTGTCAAGATACTTTACATGTTGGATTAATTATTATGTGATAAGTAATTTATTTTGAATATTGGGTACAATTTCGAATACATTAATTTTATGTTGTGATTAATTATAAAACTTGTTTTTAAATAATTTCCTAATTGTTGTCATGTATCTCAAAAATTACACATAAAATTGTTCGACTTGTTTGTTAATTATATGCAATAATTCTTTGATGGAGTATTAGTAATAATGGAAAATATTTGCATATTTATTGATCCCATCAGCAACCTATCATTATCTAGTGTTTTTGATAAAATATATATTTACCATTAAGCATGATCCATATGTGAATTCAATAGACCATGACAAAATAAGTATAAAATTACGTAACCTATATAAGTACCATTTAGTTTTTGTGCCAATGTATTCTTAGATTGACTGTCATCCGTAACACAAATATAACTGTATTTAATAAATTTTATGACTTACTACAGAAGGTGTGACGTTGAATAAATTGACTAAATAATACAACAAAAAAATCTTATTATAAAGCGTAAGAATATTCACATTTAGTACCATAAATAGTGAAGTCGCAACACACTACAAGAGTGAACTAATATAGGACTTATTCTGAACCTTTAAATACACTTATATGGCCTAAGATGTTATATTACATATTTTTAATAACTATCATTCTAAATTTAACATGAGAAAGCCTGTTATACGAAATACAACTAAGTTTCGCCGAGACGTAGCTATTTTAAAGTCATAATTATTAAACCTTTTGACATATAGTTTCCACGTGATATATAAAAATTGTTTTCTCAACTATTCATACTCAATGTGCGACTTAAGTTTGAAGTGAATAAGCGTCAAAAAACCTACGAGGCGTCGTGGTTTGGCTCCGTGTTCAGTGACCGATCCGATTCGTTCTTAAGGCGATTGGTGCATGGAAAATATTACGACAAAACTAATTTAACTGTACATATTTATTTTTGATGCTTCTTTTTAAGACATAATATACCTAGGATATTTTTAATAAACTTTTTTTTACTGATTTATGTCATTTTAAATGCAGTTATTTTTATTCCAAGCCATAATTATTTAGAAAACACATAATTATGTTATACTTAAGTATAGTTCAAGAAACGAGTGTACGAATAGGTTTCTGCACATATAAAAGTAAGAAGAAAAAATTTTCATCGTCAAAATTACAGTTTAATATTGACAATTTCCATTGATCACTGCTGGACTACTTCAGGAGAGATTTAAAGAATAAATTTAAATGAAAATGAAAACATAATTGGCAGAACACTATTGAGTTATGTATATATTTTCATATCATTTTGTTTTTGATACGATCCGACTCAAAACATGCCCTCTGGAGTGACAGTTCTAGTGCTGCGTGTAAAACTCTCACCGCCGGGAAGAATGTCCCCGCGACGTGGCGCTGAGGGCGGCGCTTGTCGCAACCAGGTAGTCCGGCGGAGCTCCGGCCGGCGGGCCGCAGCCTGCGGGTGGGGAGGGGGAAGAATGGGGTGTAGAGGGATGACGAGAGAGGAGACCGAAGAAACGAAGGGTCTGTCAAGGTCGCGCTCATGGAGCTAATATACAGTAATACATCTGGAGAGGACAAGGGAAGACCAGCAGAGGATGCGAGGTGAAGCCGGGTATCGGCTTCCTACGCTGGAAGAAAATGAAAAAGAGCCAAACTCGCCTCGCGCGGCCGAAGAATCCTCCAAACTAAACTCGCAACAGCTCCGAAACTATCAAAACAATCAAACTGAAAATTTTACTGGAGTATCTATAAACATTTTTCCCCACATCGCTTTAATATTTTTTTCGAAACATGAATGCTTTCATTTTTAAAAATTAAATACTTATTTACTGCCAAAATTTTTTGTGATTACGCACAGTAAATTACAACATCGAGGAAAAATTTTTGTTTGCAATTGTAAGTGGGGGACACTAGCGTATGAAATAAGGAAGAAGCCTCAAATTTTATTTATATACCCCTTTTGACGCATTCAACCCCATACTTTTATTTTTACAGAGAGTTGAAGTGGGAATAATGTTTCAGTGGGTAACACTACCGACATATGTCTTCGGAACGCACTTCTTTTTGTTATTATACATCTCAAAATTTATAATTTCATACACAACGTTTATAAAAACGAATTTTTACTTACCTCATTTAATCTATTACAAACCTCTTGTAATATACGTGTATTAGTAGAAGAACCAACGTAACATGCAAACCTTAGGTAAACACTGGTAGAGAATTGTTTGGAATAACTGTAATGCTATGCATATACTGACAATGTAAGAAACTTCCAATTTTATTAATTGTTTGCATAAGAATTAATAATTTTAAAAAAATCATAGAATAGGCCTTTATAGACTAAAAACCTTTCACGTAGTTTCAAGTCGCGTACATAAATGTTTTTTAATATATATAATTACCAAATATTGTTGAATATATTTAACATTTTTATACATGTCACAACACATATAATAACAAACCTATATAGTATATAAAAAGACAAACGCCAAATTTTAGCATTTTGTATTTCTTTTCTCTGTGTGAATAAAATAACAGTTCTTAACGTAGTTGCTAATACTGTACTATATTTCTAAAAAAAAATTACGAAAATCCCTGACATCGTCACCATAACAATGATAAATTTGCAAAATAATTAAGGCACATTTTTTAATGCTACGAAGCACACTCTTAAGAGAAATGTTTTAAACTTATGTTGGGATGTAACTAATATCTTAAAAGCATTCTGAAACCGTTACTTTGAGGGAAACCTTAATATACCGAACACCATACCATCCTTTAATCGAGTACGATTTTCGCTTCTTAAGACCCATTTGTCTTCAAAATGCACTGTACTGTGTAAGCAATAAATCAGTCTTAAAATCAGTTAATTATTTTATCTTCCTATTTCGTATTCTAATTGAGATAAATATCAGATAAGCATGTGTTACTTGTATCACGACATCAAGGTATTATTTATCAGTAATTAATATTTCATTTTATTTTTTTGTTAACTAATGTGCATAGGGCAGTGCACTAGACATCACTACCTGTGTGTAGTGTTGCGTTGCACTTTTTAACGCATTAGAGTTTACATAAAATGATAAATTCAAAATTTCGTTTAAAAGTATAAATATCAGCGATCAATTTAATTAATGTCCAGTAAAACTCAGAAAAACATTCGGAAATATGTATAGGACCTGTTAACCTAAATATTTGTTAACAGTTAAACTGAACTAAGATGTGTTAGAGTGGTTTTTTCTCTGTCCGTATATTAGAGGTATGGAACATCAATAAATATAGTTTAAAAAACTAAAGAAACATGCTTTTAAAGATTATCAAACTAAAAAGTTAAAAATAATTTTAAAATTTAATTTATGACAATAGTATAAAAGCAATACTAGTATAAATGAGAAAAAAAGCTTGAGACGCTTTGTGCCATATTTTTTGTATATTAAGTGCCCCTTGCTTTTTTCTCATTTATACTAGTATTGCTTATATACTATTGTCATAAATTAAATTTTAAAATTATTTTTAACTTTTTAGTTTGATAATCTTTAAAAGCATGTTTCTTTAGTTTTTTTAAACTATATTTATTTTTAACTTTTTAGTTTGATATTCTTTAAAAGCATGTTTTTTTAGTTTTTAAAACTATATTTATGTATAATTATCATAGGGAAATGAGTTACCGACACTACCTATTACCATCTGAGATAACTATTTGGAGTTGCAACGTCACAAAGAAATGGTAAAGTCTCTCCGAATCATTTACAGTTAGATGTATGGATATAATATTAGAATTTACCAGAAAAAAAAACACTTTTTTTCCGGCGTGGCCGGGAGTAGAACCCACGATCGCTGAATCCGAAAGCTGACGTCTCAGAAGTCGCGCGCCTTATGCTGGAATCACAATGCCCCGACGGCCCCGACACGACAGGCCCGACAAGTTCAATAGCCAATTAAATACAAGCTCGCCGTGACGTCAGCCCGACAAAATACGCACCCCGACGGCCCGCAAGGAATAGATTCTATTTCTAATTTCGTCGTGTCGGGCTGCCCGACAGAAAAGAAAACGGCAACGGAAAGGAAACAGTACAGAACTAAATTTCAAAAATATTTACCTACTTGGTAAATCTTTTTGCTGAAAGTGAAATTTCGTTTTACGTGTGGGTGAATTGAAAAATTTGTAGCTTGCCTTAAGGCCTTTTCACAATACCGCGATGCGACACGATCTGGCGACGCAATGTAGCGAAGGCAGCGACGTAAATATATGTCGCCAGCTAGTGCACTTCATAATAGCGCGACGCGATCGCCATGCAGCTGGCGAAAAAACCGAACCAGCCTGCACTCTGCTTGGGATATTTTACAACATGGTTGTAAACAAAAGTTTTTGGCGGTAATATTCAGATTGTTGTTATTATATTTGTACACTGACTGACTGGTAGATGCATTTAATTATGGATAGGAATCGCGAAGCCCATAATATATTTCTAACCAAGCATTATTTTTCTCCGTGCGATTACAATATTTGTTACTAGAAACATCGTACAAACACGGCTTTTTCTGAACTTCATCAATCAGACGCTCTTCAAAACTCATTTAAATTGAACAAAATCCACGTGTTGTTTAGTAACATTACTTAGATGCATCAATACATCGTTTCTTAACTCTTGTTTTCAGTTCTTCTTCTTCTTCTTTACCACAATCTTGTTTCTGATTGGCTGTTATTTCTGACGTCATTAGCGACATCGCCGAAGCGACGAAACAGCCTAGTCGCCAAGTGAGCTGTCGCCCATCGCGGGCGATGTAGTTGTGATTGGCTGGGTTGGTATGACGTCACGTCACATCGCGTCGCGGTATTGTGAAAAGGGCTTTAGTCTGTTTGTATAAACATAAACAGTTATAATCGTGTTTATGGTTAAAGACGTTAGTTTAGAATCCATCTTTTAACATTTCGTTTCTTTTTAATTCTTCGCACAGCTAACATCAGGAGTATTTTTCTGTCCCTCACTGACATATCTTTATCTTGTTTCCTTGTAACTATAATAAACTATTTATTTTATGAATCAACTTAACCTTACTTCGTATCGCAGACGACTAAATGTTTTTTTTTTGCACTTCAACTGTCAATAATAAATAAAAGAGCCTACTTTGTTTTTAGCGCATTCTATAATGCATTTTAATTGAAGTATTTAGCTTGGCACGATTTGCCGAAGGCCAAATTGAAAATCGTCGGGTTATTTTTGTCGTGGTATTGTGACCCTACGCTTTTAAATCTGTCGTGCTGAGATGCTGCACGACAGTTTGTCGGGCCTGTCGTGTCGGACCCGTCGGGGTATTGTGATTCCAGCTTTTGACCGCTCGGCTAACGAATGTGATGAAATTAGTGGGACATTTTACAGTGATGAGCCACTCACTCTTAGTCGAAAGAGTTACAGACGGACAGACAAACAAACATACAGGTGAAGCTAATATAAAGCATGTAATAAAATACGCATCTGTCGCCCATTTACTTTAAATACAGAATTATAAACTACATATTGTGAAAACATTCTGCAGCAGTTTTTGCTGAACGGAAAAACACGGATGAGAAGACAGACGAAATGTGTTTGGTAAGTGATTTTTCGTCAAATGAAATGGAACAGGACAGTGCTTATCAGAATGAAATTACAGAACTACTTTTGTGCAAGGAAATGTATTTTACAAATACATTTCAAGAGAAATCACCTTTAAATGAAATAGATCTTGCTGACATGGAAGAAATAGACTTAGATTTAGAGGCCAGGCCCCTTTCAAGTGACGAAATTTCTCATGAAGGGCTGAAATATGTTTCTGGCTATATAGCTCACCGTTTCAGAAATAAATATCCTGACCTTGGCACTACGGATTTCAATTCGGAGGACGATAGCTGGATACATGTACAATCAAAGGGTAACTTAAAATGTCCCACTAATGAATTTTTTGAATTAATAAAGATCGCTGAAATGTGTTTTGATAATATTCATGGCAACAATTTGTGCAAAAAAGAGCGGATTTTTGAATCACTGACTAAAATTATTTGCGGAACTACTGAAAATAAATATCCAGAAGAAGTTATATACTGTTTTGTCAGGACAAGAACGTATATGCGTATCAAGTATTTGAACATGAAATATTTTAACGAACAAGACCAAAAACGCAAAGAAAGAAATAAGATGAGGAAAACTACCCTCTAAGATTTTTCAGTGTGATAGTGTCCACTTTCCTTCACCATAATATGTATGTTCATAATTTATTTATGATGTTTTTTAATTACTATATTTAAGAAAAGCATTTATTGTGAATATCGCAGCAATTATGTAGGGCTTAAGGTATTTATTGTATTCCAAATATTGAGTATGTCATTTTTATTGCCTTTATTAAAAATAATATATATATTAACAATGTAACAAAATTGCGATATTTTTGTATTGCTATTGCAATTTCGTTTCTTGTAAACATTATTGTAGACTTTTTCATATTGAAATTAAATTTGCTATAGGGTTGTTTGTATTTTAATTTTACAGTTATAAGATTTTTTATATGTTGTTTACTGTTTACAAACATTTGAAAAATATTTCCTTAACCATATTTCCATTTCCATGGCAATAGTCTTTTTAGCTTTTCGGGTAACTCTTCTACATGGATGATAAGATGGTGCGACATCTAAAACATATCACACCACCTTTACATAACTATAAAACTAAGAGGTGTTTTCTTTACATAATATTAAAGCACAATGTTTCCTTGTGGCGTAGGTGATTTAGAATTTCCATTTATCTAGAAAAATGGGCTTTCAGAATGTTTTTTAACACACAGTGTTTGGGAAGGTTTTTAAAGAAAAAAATTGACTACGCGTTTTATTTTTATACAGCTGAATTCGGGCACTTGCATGAAATATAATTAATCCGTAGGAAGCGCAATGGTTTAAAGTATTGATGTTGAAAATTTGAAAAGATTTATTGAAATAGTGTGAGAGAATGAGCGAGTTGAGTGAGAAGAGTGCGGGAATGGCCACATGACGTCTGCGCAGTTGCGGACAAAAAATAATCCATTCCGCCTGCCCATGGCGAAGGATGAGTGAAAGAGAAACCTGATAAACCTTCCCCTCCTCCGGGCACGATAGAACCTTACCGGCTGTGTGTTAGAGGGAGAGCGAGATACAACCTTCGAGGTTTTGTTAGTTCCCGTTAGATGGCAGGCCGCAGAGCGACCACCAGCGACACCCTTCCCGTATGAAGGCCATCTCGCCACTGACGAGCTGGAATTAAGCTCCTGACCTCCCTACATAGTAACGGTCACCCACATAGGCATCTAGACTCATTAGTAGTCATATGATACAAAATTCATTGTTTTCGGGCCTGTGACCGTTTTTTACCGTACACCAATCGCCTTAAGACATCTTGATCTAAGAAGCTTCTTGCAACAAGGCAACATCCCCGACGACCTCCTTCGACGCTGTTTGAAACTAACGAGCTCCCCGATCGTCCCACTGGCAGTTCGCGATCCGGCCAGCTGAGCACCGGGACTGCTTGTCGGTGGCGGAGTTCTCCCGCCTAGGAGCGCCGACCGCGCCACACAATTAACGGCGCACAACTAATTGGAAATGCGGCGGAGGTCTCCTCCAGCGGGGGAAATTGTATTTACTTGCGGAGGAAAGTTAATATTTGGGAGTGGCTGGAAAGTTTTGATTGAATTACGAGTTTCATTAGGATTCGTTGCGGGTGGCGCGGGGCAGGAGGAGGAGTCTTGCGAGACGTCGTGAAGTGGCTTGATGGAGTGCAGTTAGCATAAGAAGCCCCTTGCGTCAACAAACCGCGTCTTCGCTTCTGGAAAGAAGCAAGCTGATATTTCTCATTCCGTCAGGACAAGAAATACGAAGCTACCACATGATATGACGCTTAGTGTGGTTCCACATCATATCGAATCCGCTGTGTTTCACCCATACACGGGTATAGAAAACCAATTAGTTTAGTTTTACGTAAATAAAAGTTCTATCTAAATACCACAGAAATCAATTATAAAAAATTACGCTTTAAAGTACTTTTAAAGAAACTATATTTACAGGTTTCGAATAATAACTGTCCTTTCTAAGGAAACCGTGATTTAGTAATCTAAAAATTAACCATTAGAGCTAAATACTTATGCCAATCCTTCAAGTTAATTTAACCCATGCCCTAGAGGTGTACGGCATTGTAAACTAAGATCAGATCCATACACAGTGAATTCCACTTAATATAAACCATTTGAATATTCATATTTATCAGAACGACATCGGTCCACAAGCACACGATGTTTTTTTTCTGAAACTTCGTGTTACCTACAGCCGTTGCAGCTGATAACGTTGTGGGACTAATATTATTATCATACTTCAATTAAAATTTCAAGCTCAACCTGCATTTAAAAGTGCCAAGATGAGCTAAAATGTATTTTATAATTATTAAACAAAACAAAATTTCCTAATTCTGATGGAGGCTGATTGGTAACTGCTGAACGCAATTTTTAATTAAATGAGAGCCAGTGAGATTAATTTTAAACAAAGTCTCCAGATTTTTGTCTTTTGATGGGAAAAATGTCAAGAATTATTAACACGTGCCTAACCGACAGTTATTTAAAAAAAAGGCACTAAAATTTTGAGCCAGAAGGCAGGCACACTAAGATTCCCTCCGATTTGGGTTTTACCATGTTTCTCAAGACTACTTTTTTTTATTACTCGTTATTTTTGCTCTTCCAGTGGAGGGCGAAAGCCCTTGTAAAGGTGGTATCTTTGTGCTTCCACAATATATTCCGCACTTTCTTTAGTTTTACTTCTCCGCTAATTTCTGTAAACTCCCACTTCATGATCTTCAAAACAGTGAGATTTGTCAAGGGTTTAAAACTGTAGCTCTTTTGTAAAATATGTTTATTTCATGTTAGGGATACATATATATGTATGTATATATATACACATGTATATGTATATATACATATATATATGTATATATATACACATATATATATATATACATATATATATATATACTTTTGTGAGAGGGAGGAATCTGGTTTTAAATCTTGCTTTAAAACCATTTTTAAATCAGTTTCATATATTATTTATTTTAAACGGTTTTTTTTTTTCGCCTTTGACTGTTCTTCGCGGGAGATTAACTCGAAAGCGATTGCCGAGTGAGCTGCCTCTTCGTTGCGGCGAAAAGCGCTTTGTTGCAAGCGTGAATGGGGCGCGGTTTCTGCGCCAGGGAATTGGGGGGTGAGGAGCGAACAATCGTTTCCTATGAGGAGCTCTCCCTCACAACTCACGCTCTCCCTCACAACTCACCTCATCGATACCCTCACAGCTCTCTCTCAAAAATCCCCCTCATAGCTCTCCCTCACAGCTCGCCTCATTGCTCTCCATCATAGCTCCCCCTCACAGCTCTACCTCATAGCTCTCCATCATAGCTCCCCCTCATAGCTCCGCCTCACATCTCGTCTCATAGCTCCCCCCTCATAGCTCTACCGCATAGCTCTACCGCATAGCTCTCCCTCACAGCTCTACCTCATAGCTCTCCCTCACAGCTCGCCTCATTGCTCTCCATCATAGCTCCCCCTCACAGCTCTACCTCATAGCTCTCCATCATAGCTCCCCCTCATAGCTCCGCCTCACATCTCGTCTCATAGCTCCCCCCTCATAGCTCTACCGCATAGCTCTACCGCATAGCTCTCCCTCACAGCTCTACCTCATAGCTCTCCCTCACAGCTCTACCTAATAGCTCTCCCTCATATCTCCCCCTCACAGCTCGCCTCATAGATCCCCTCATAGCTCTCCCTCACAGCTCTGTCTCATAGCTCTCCCTCATAGCTCCCCCTCACAGCTCACCTCATATATCTCCCTCATTGCTCTTCCTTGTAGCTCTCCCTCGTAGCTTCTCCTAATAGCTTGCCCTCGTCCTCACCAGCTCCCTCGCCTCATTGCTTCGAGAGCCACCGCTTCTTCCAGCTGAGGGCAGGTTCTTCGCTCGCTATGCCCAGTTATTGCACTTCAAGTCATTATTCCCGTGGGAGGGAATTATTACTGCGGTAATCAACTGTTTAAAAGCATTGCTTACTATTTATTGTATTGATAGAGTTGTTATACCAGGAAGTGCTGCACGTTATCGGCTGTGACGAAAATGCTACTACCTATTAGTAATAAATTTTTGGAACTTTTCCTGATTACATCACGGCCACTCAATACGAACTCGTTTGATCTATATTCACACCTAATAATGCGTACAGATTTACTCCTACATGGCATTTTTTCTTCAAAAAATGTTTGCATTGAAATTATATATAAATATTTATATTTATACACGTTAGTTGGGATTGCTTCATGTAATAAAAAATCTTTCAACTTAAATATAGTGTTTACTGTTAAAACTAACTAAACAAAAATATTTTAAAAATAAGAGTAATTACAGAGTTTTGTTTATCATTAAATGTTTATTAAATTTTTTATTCAATGTACCACTCTCACGTGATAAGTGTACAATATGTACGATTTTTTTTAAATACCAAATTCTTACCCAGAGAATTTATAATACATATTTATTTTAAATAAATTAATGGGCAAATCAATGAAGAAAAAACTGTTAAATAAAAATCCTTCGAGAATTCTAAGAGACTTGGATTAGTATAGACTTATAGTGAAATCATTTTACTTTACTATTATTTTTAATTTATATTCTCCGACTACCTGTTGAAGATGTGCACTAAGATAGGTATCACCAAAGCAAAAAAAAAAGTAATAGTTATTTACGTTAAAACTGCTCTCTGTTTTCATAATTTCATCGTACAAGACTAAATAGCGAGTGAAATTATATAAGTTCTTATGATTGGGATGACGTGTGTACTGATTAAGAAGAAGATTTAAAACATTCGCTGGAGAAAGACACTGAATGTATAGTTCCTGGGGCGGGTTCATCGACAAGCTGAGTGATGACGTGGTCCGAAGATTTGACGAGAATTTCGAAGTCTAGAGTAAAGACTCGAGAATGCATTTATCAACACCCGTTCAGAAAACCTGTGGAGTCCAGTTCGTTTCCCGACAGATTGGAGGGACATTTGTAACTGGACATCGGAGTTACAACAAATTGTAATGATTTTAGCGTTCTCTTATAATTTTGAATTTTGTACCAAATTAGTGTTACGGATGTAACTCATTTGCACAAGAATCTCGTGAGATTGAGGTAAGCAATTAACTTTTTAAATATTTTGTTAGAAAAAATAGTGTAATATTTTACTATTTTTAAACACCGGCTAGGCAAAATATTTGTTAAAAGAGGATTGAGAAATAATTGTTTTAACATATGGGTAGTAATATTAAACTTGAGCTAATTGGGAAATTTTTGCCAAAGATTATGAAATATAAATTTTGTTGATAATCCAGTTCTTATAGTCCGGAATTTTAATTTTAAATATTATGATTCTCATTCTTATATATTTTTAGAATATACACATATATGAGAAGAAAATTTCATTGACGTCGATAGAGTTAAAGTGCCTAAAAATACAACCTTATTATCACACGGAAATCATTTAAGTTGTTTTATAGTAGAGGAACAGATTGAAAGGTTTTATCGATTATTTATCTTGTGGGATAAAAAATAATTGTCACCAATAATTTGGTCAGTAGTAAGGGTACGGAATCCATCTTAAACTCTACTCTCACATCTACAGTGTTAATCTTTATTTCCTTTTATTTTTTGTTCGTAGCATTAGGCACGCACGTGTGACCAATGATGAATATGTTTACCTCTATCACTGAATATATATATACATATATATACATTATATATATTCAATGCCTCTATGGACTTGGCATTATCAGCACTCAACACAACACCGCATTCTTGTTATATCGGCACGGCGTCTGCTTCTAACAGCACTAAGTCTGCCAACTGTAGGAATCAAAATATTTTTTAATCACTGAACCTGCTAACATTGAAACTCCTTACACTACAGCTTCACGTGTGATGATTTTAGCTGTGACGGTGACTTGCAGCACGCATGCCAACTAATCTTCAGCACACACAATATTTTATAGTGTTTGTAATAATGCTGCACTCATCTTTCAGTTTATATTTCTGAGCATGTCAGCTCTGAATACGATGGGCAGAAAAAAAATTAAATATCGATCCTAAATAAATACGTGTTACCGAAATAGATTATTACTAGAGACCTGTAAAATTCGCGATTTCAAATCCCTAAAGGATAGACTCCATGATCCTCTATGCACTCGTGCAAATTACATCTGCTGATTGGTTACCGACTCGTAACACCTGTTGACTGGAATGATTTTGATTAGCTAATTCTTCTGTTAAAGATTTTTCATTGGCCCAGAGTCCTTCAGATAAACTGTGGCCCAATCACTGAAGCAAAATAATGTTAAAAGTATTTGGACTATATCCTATCGCGAAATGAATCCGCGAATTTTACAGGTCTCTAATTATTACATATTGTAAACACAAAATAATGAATTTAGTCATTAGGTAACAATCATCGCGTAAAAAAAGTAACTTAATTTAAATAATAATAAATAAATACAGTCATCTTATTAAATGCTGAGAAATTTTTTTTTAGTTTATTCTTGTAGTAAGACTACTTATTACAGTTAGTGTTATTATTTTATGCGTAACACCTATGATTCTCCAGGGAAATTTAAAAAATAAATGATTTTGAATTAAAAGTTAACACCCTGTCCTTGTTCAGGGGTGGTCTAAAGGATGGCTAAGCTTTTAAGTTATTCTGCGCTAACTGTATAGTAACTTACAAATGGCACAGCTATAACTCTTCTATTACCCTACACTATGTTAAATGTACGTGGATAACTTTCTCGATGTTGACAAATGTAAAATAAAAAAAAACCAAAAAACTCGAGTAGTTTTAATATTAAAGTGTAACATTTAAACTGCAGACTTAATACTTGTATTCGCAAGTTGTTTTAATTTTCCGTCGGCACGTCGCAGCTGAAAACTTCTAGTCTTCGGCCGGCTGCGGCGCGCATCTCCGCCTAATTGGAATTTAAAGTTACTCGCAATTCGTTTTTTTTTTTTTACCTTCTCACGAGGGAAATTTGTTTGTTGAATGCAAGAGCGTGGAGACCTAAGTCGCTCGCCTGCCCGCCGCTGCGACACAAGCCAATTACGAGCGCGGAGGAGCGGGATCCGCTGTTCTAATTGGCCGTATGAGTTCATAACGAGGCGAGACCAGCTACACAAACAGCTCGCAGCGAGAGCCGGGTCGTTCAGCGAGCAGAGGTGGGGGAAGTTACTGGAAGAGACTCCGCGAGGCGCAAACTACCGGATCCTTAAATAATGCATTAGGGCATAAACCTCTTATGAAATTATAACTCTGATATGAAACCTGCTTTATTTAATATTATCTAATAATTATTATTTATCTATATTGATATTATAAAAGCTAAAATAATATTTTAGTGCTACACGCATCAGTAAAAAAAAATATATTTTTTTAATAACGATTTGTAGATATATGAGAAAAATCGTTAAAATAATATTGCCAAAATTAGAAAAAGAATAAATTTATATTTTTATGAATAAACATGATTATAAACAAAATAAAAATTTTCTCTTATTTTTGAATTATTTCCTACTACGGTTAACGGACGAGAATTTTACGTGATAACGTCATAAGAAAACATCGATGAAAAATTGCATACTTTTTAATCTTCAAATATTATTTACAGTTTTTGCAAATTTAATTTAAATAATTTGTTTAAATATAATCGCTAACAATTATCTAAAAAGCCCGCCTTAACCTGTTTGATATTATAGAAGATTTTCTCGCACGGTGGTTAGGCCGGTTCTTGAACGCTCTGCTCAGGCGGAACGTGACAATTTTTCGTGCGTGCAGCCGGCGTTCATCGATTTATAAGACGTTATCACGTCAAAAAGTATCGTAGGAATATTTTCGTAGTACTGTTCTGCATAACTTAGAAACACAAAGCGGTGGAACATCCAAGTTAGTGGTACACTCTAACGCTCATAAATTGGATCAACCATAGATCTGGGTTGCAACCACAGACTATAAGGGACTTCGACTCGATTTAAATGGCAAAAACAATAAAGATTATCTCTTGAAACAAACTGACATGTCGCTCTTCCCAGTGCATAAAGGAAGTATCGTTTTATGCGCTCGCTGCCTGCCAATAGGATAACTGCCCATTGGGCCGGATTCGCATTGTGCTATTGAACCGGAGTGGCTTCCAGTTCCTACTCAGGGTTTTCTTACAGATAAATAGCTTAGAAGTTCGATTTTGAAAAAAAAAAAAAACTTTTAGTGCATTCTTGAAAATCCTGCATTGTGTATTCTACGAAAAGTTGTCGAAATTATATTCAGCCAAAAATAAAAAACGCTGCAGAAGTTTCAGCCACAGAGACGGCAACGCATAGTTTGGGCTCTCGTTTCCGAGACAAATGTCCTTAGAGATTCTACACTGTTAAAAAGGTTCACCTTCATGTTGCGAAAAATGCTGGTTGAAAATTATCCAGGGATCGTCGTGAATTTACGGACACGAGGTTCACTTATATTTGTACATGAATCCAAAAGAATATCCTCGGTTTATTAGCAAAACGTTCTAAAACTGGTTAATTCCATAGCAATAACTCTTGTTTGTCCTCGCGCGTGACTACCTTTGTTTAGAATGTAACATGCAACAAGGAAGACTAAATATGGCGTAGTTTCTACGAAGATTCAGTTTTTGACGTGACAGCGTCTAATAAATCGATGAACGCCGGCTGCACTCACGAAAAAGGATGATTCATTGTCCCGTTACGCTTTGTCCCGTTACGCTCATTGTACGCTTGCGCCGCATCTATCTCTCTTCCACTCGATTGGAACAACCATCGATTTGACTTTTTCGAGGCACATTAAACTTGAAACACTCACATTCGTTTCCTACTTTTCTTATCATCGCCCTATCCTTAACAGAATAACACAGATTGGAAGAAATTAAATAGCAAACATGTATTAAAGTTATAGTTAAAATAATCTCTTCGTTAAAGTAATTAACATATTTGAATTAATGAGTGCAAATAAAAGTAAATTTGTCAATTCAATTGTAGATTTAATTTCACTCCTTTGTAGCCATACAAAATAGTGATGATTCAATAAAAATGATTCAATTTTATTCATAAAAGTATGCAATCATTTTATCAATGTTTTGTTATGACGTCACGTTAAACTATCGTCCGTAAACCGACTTTACAGACAACCTTTTTTTTTAAATTAGAAAGACCTCTTTGTTTATTTGAGTTGAATTCTTTGTTGAAAAGTTTATAAATTTAGTGTAATCTCTAACTATTTAGCTCTGAACTAGTTTATAATCTGTCTTCCAAAGGGTTTTGAAAGATTGAGAGATATATTTGAAATAAAAATAAATCCAAATAACTATAGGTATGTGTATGAAGTAACTTCTCACTGTTCAAACTTTAATGACTATTATACTGCCCTGTTAAGTATAAGATACCACAGGAAATTATTTAAATAGGCACAAATGAAAGCAAAAGCATGATACGTAATAAAAAATGGTTCTTAACAACATTAAATAGGCTCGGCATGCAATTATTTAAGAGAAACATTAAAATAACGTATATTCACACAAGTTATAATCTTGTGAATTAGGCGTCAATGAAAAAAACTTGTTTTAAAACATAATTGATTTTTCAATTTTAATATTAAAACATTTTTGTAGCCAAGGAACAATTCGGCGAATTAGCGTTCTCATTTAATGGATATTACATCTTTACAAACATGGTCGTCAATCATAATTCCTCTTCTTGATGAAATGGGAGTACGGTTACCATACATTTATGCCAGCAATTCTAAACGATTTAGAAAGGTTTATTCTTATTTACGGTAAGAATTAATCTATTTTGGTGTCGTTGTTGTTGGGAAACAATCTGAATTATTTCTGCAGCATTTTTATCATTAGAATACCTTACTATTAACCAGTGGCGTAGCCAGGATTTGTGTATGGGGGGTGTTAAGAAGCATGTCCCCCCCGTATTAAAGCGGGGGGTCCGGGGGTCCTCTCCCGGGAAAATTTTGATTTTAAGGTGTAAAATAGTGCTATTTTAGCAGTTTTCGGTACTTAAATTTAAATATTGTAATGGTAATTTTTTTTATTAATTTTAATATGAAATTTGTTTGAGTGATGAATAGGAAATTAATTAAAGATTTGGTGCTAAGGGGGGGGGGGGGGGGGGTTTGAACCCCTAAAACCCCCCTAGCTACGCCCCTGCTATTAACGGTATTTATTAGGTTCATTAATAAAAATGGGATCAAACGAATAATAAAGCATTTTCTTTAATAAGGTAGATCAAAAATTTTCTTCCAAAAATCAAGAATTACGAAAAAAATTATTTAATAATATTATTAAAGAAAGGTTTAAATAAGCAAGTTGTTCACGAAACCAAACCCAAAAGTAAAGATAACCACAATCTAGTGGAATTATAACTAACTCCAGTGAAGGTTATATGAGTTAGCGTAAATTGTTAATTTTTGAGGTTTTGTTGTGGAACACGATAGCTCATGTCAAGTTATACCTATTTACTCCCGTGCTTTCATCACATATTCATATTTAATATTTTTTTGGGAAGTAAACAATTTACTGAGATAAAATTGGCAAAGAAAGGAGCACTTTTTGGAGCATCCACAGACAGGAGAGTGTGAGAGAGATGGAGTGAAGCGAAAAGTTAAAGTGTTTTTCATTGCTTATTACAATAACAATTTAGGCAATACAGGTTAATTATTCCTGCATTTTAAAAATATGATTACTAGTATAATTTCAAGTATTTATTCTTTTACTATTAAAAAAAATTGATTCAATTTTATTCATTAACGTATGCATTAATTCCATCAATGTTTTGTTATGACGTTGTCACGTTAAACTATCGTCCGTAAACCGACTTTACAGACAACCAATATTTTTTAAGTTATCCTCGTTAATGACAATAAATGATATAATTCATTCATTCGTGGCCATAAACACCGACTGTAAGTGAACGTTCTGCGTTCTATTTCCTGTAATATTTACTTGTACCTAACTAACCGTTTAGGTTAAAAAAAGTCTTTTTATTGAATTAAAACGGAATTAAATATTTTTTTTTTTTGCTGCTTATCTGTTTTTTTCAGAATAACGTAAAAACCGATAAATAGATTTTTGCTTGTAAGTATTCGGCTAACTTAAACAATAAGAAATTATTATCCAAATTTCTTTTGAAAAGGGAATGAAAACTGTTATGAATGTTTTCGTTTAAAATAAAATGTATGAGAGTTTTTCAGTTCTCGCAAGTGACGTGTAGCATCCAACTCATCGTATCACAAACTATGTACCTATTAGTACATTGAATTTATATAATATTTTCTAGCTAATGTCCAGAATGCATCGTAATGCTTTATTCAATTTTTTTTTTGTGATTTGTTCAAAGTAGTACACAAATAAAACGCATCTCTCTCTAATTCTGAATTTCTTTATCTATACATCTCTATATGTTTCTCTCTCTCTCTCTCTCTCTCTCTCTCTATATATATATATATATATATATATATATATATATATATACCCAGACTAACACTTCCATGGATACGACTCGCGTGCCACCATTATTATTCTGACAATAGAAGAGAGGAACTTTTATAACATATTTACTAGTAATTATCCGATATGACTTGAATACAAACTTTTCAACGTTATTTTACCTAGACGGTAACTTTCCTCGTGTTTCAAAAGGTCAAATGTGCAAAATTTCAATCGGATAAACGATTCTTTAACAATGAAATGGCGAAATATCGTAAAGAATAACTAAGTTCTGCTTTAAGGGTTGGCTTTGACGCCGTCTCACCTAGACAGTGCTATCTTCCTCGTGTTCCAAAGGTCAAGTGTGCAAAGTTTCATTGTAATCGGATGAATGGTTTAGGAACGTTAAAGGGACAAACAAACAAACAGACACACATTCATTAATTATGTGTGTGTATATGTATATATATATATATATATATATATATATATATATATATAGAGAGAGAGAGAGAGAGCGAGATTATTCATTATTATTTCACAACGTTTTAACGTATTCATTACCTATTAGAAAAGCCAAATGCTAATGGATCACACTGATCAAGACTACTGTTAGCGGGTACGAACGGTAAAACGCTGCCTCTTATTTCTATTTCTTTCCTTCTCGCCCCCCCCCCCCTTCACTCTCTCTCTCTCTCTCTCTCTCTCTCTCTCTCTCTCTCGCCAACTGTAACCGCACCGCGCGCTTCTCCCTACTTCCTGTTGCACATTTCCGTCGCATTCGAGAAATCACTCCCATCAAATGCCGTATACAGAGAACTATAAAAAAATTGGTTGTCTGTAAAAACGGTTTACAGACGATAGTTTAACGTGACAACGTCATAACAAAACATTGATGAAATGATTGCATACTTTTATGAATAAAAATGAATCATTTTTATTGAATTATCACTATTTTGTATGGATACAAAAGAAGGAGTGAAATGAAATCTACAATTTAATTGTTAAATTTACTTTTATTTGCACTCATTAATTCAAATATGTTTATTACTTTAACGAAGAGAATATTTTAACTATAACTTTTATACATGTTTGCTATTTCACTTCTTCTAATCTGTGTTATTCTATTGAGGATAGGACGATGATAGGAAAAGTAGGAAACGAATGGGAGTGTTTCAAGTTTAATGTGCCTCGAAAAAGTCAAAGATGGTTGTTCCAATCGAGTGGAAGAGAGATAGATGCGGCGCAAGCGTACAATGAGCGTAACGGGACACAGCGTAACGGGACAATGTGCGTTACGGGACACTTTTTCGTGCGTGCAGCCGGCGTTCATCGATTTATTAGACGTTGTCATGTCAAAAACATTAACTTTACTTTTAAAAGACCAAGGAAGCTGTAACACTCTAAACGTGCAAAGTCGAGCTGCTTACTTGGGAACAGGCTATAAATGATCTTTACTATTGGATGTTAAATCCTATAATTGATAAATAAATATGCTATCAAATAAATATTTGTATTACACTATTACTGTAACTTTATATAACGCCAACATATTCCAAACACCACCAAAACATTTAAGTGCTCTTATCTTAAGTATTCGTTCTAGAGAAAAACTCAGAAAACTTTTTCCCCTTTTAAAAACTTTACTATAATTTGGTATAACATAATGGTACAATTGATATATTTAATCAAATGTGTTTTTAGGTACATACGTTAGACTTTATACTTTTTTGGCATTGCTTCAATATTAACCTCAAATTTTTTAAAATCCATTTTATAACTCTAACTACCGTGTATGTATATTTGTTTATGCTTAAACCACTGGAATAAGTCTTTAAATACTTCCACATCCAGATATTAAACTTATTGAACTGAATAAACTTTTAAGATTTAACAGAAAAATATCATCACGTAAGTCTTTTATTTTTTAGGCGTCCAATATATATATATATATATATATATATATATATATATATATATATATATATATATATACGCTAACAATGATTATACGCCTGTTAAAATAATGATGCCCTATGTTTTTGTGAAAATATAAATAAATGCAATACATAATGAATTATTTTGGTACACCTTGTTCCGTAAATATCATAAAAATTGAAATTAAAAAATATATTTTCCGCATGGGGACTCGAAACCACCACCACCATCGCATTAAGATTTTAGATTTATATTGATTTTATTCAACACATAAATACACATTACAAACGAACATTACAGTAAATAAAAGAGCACGCTCCAGCTAACTCAGCTCTTTCGTGCTGAAAATAAATACATATTTCAATAAAAACACAACACTACCGTAAAAAATATCACCACTAAAATTTCTAGGAAAAAGTACAAAAAACCCAGAGTACAGCAAACAAAAAGGGAACAGAATAGAACAAAAAACGACCCGAAATAACGTAAAGAAACATGGAGGGTCGGAAAGAAAAATTAAAAACCAGGTCGCCATCTTGCTTCCAGATGGGAACAGTAAGTGGTCACTCAGGGGGCCAAATTAGTGGCCTCTTGCCTCTGGCCGCTGCGGCAACCACTGTTTAAAAATTACGTTAACATTGAATACTTATGCAACAGCCAATCCATGGCAAACCTTTTTTTTTCTAAACGCTCAGCCATATGGAGCTCCCACTTCGGTCACTTGCTGTGCGTGCGGACGATATCAGTGATGACGAGCAGGCAACATCCCTTCGGCATAGAGTTTTAAATTTTCCGGTGCACTAAGGTACACCCAACAATCTGTAGCATTACCTTTATTGTAAAACTATTTTCTGCGCAGATCAGCTCTGAAATACTGCAGGCCTTTGACAAATCAGTGCCGTACTGATAAATCCACTGTAAAGACGAACGAAAAGATTTACCTGTACAAAAGAGAGTTCAAAAATAATACTGAGAATTTCCGGAGACGATTTAGTGAAGCAAGCCTTGTCAAAACCTCCGCCGTGGTGTATGGCAGTAACCTCGGTTCAAATGCGTATTGAACCTCAGCTGTATCCTGGCGTGAGCTTGTAAGAGCAACCAAGTGTGGCAGCATAGGAAGTAAAATCCAGGGCTGAAAATACTGATGGCTCAATAGTTTCACGTAAAATATGACTACCGCTGAAATATACTTTCTACTTTTGCAAAATATTCAGGGACCGGTACCATTACTTAATGTTTTACGGCAGTTAAAGTATTTTATACAGACCTATATTTTATTGTTATCACAAAACATTTATTGAGTAACGCAATAAGGCACTATCTGTTACCTTAATGTGGCTTACTGGCCATCAGAGTTTAATCACCTGGCTTATTACTAGCTTTTATAGATGAATGTCAGTGTCTTTATTCAGTAATACTTAGCCTACACATATTAAAACGTTTAAAATATGCTATTCATGCGCACAGTATAAAACACCTTTTAGATATTTAATAGAATTTACTGGATTATATAGGAGGGAAAAGGTTTTAATACTATGAAGAACATCAGTGTTTGTGTTGTTTTCTTTCGTATCTTAAAAGGTAAGTAATACGTTTATTTGAAAAATAATAACAAACAATTTCATGCGTGTTTGATAGGTGGAACTAACATTTCTGTTATTGAAACGCAAAATAGAACTTACAAAGTAAATCAAAATTACCTTTCTAAAGTCTCTCACAGTTCTCTTTTACAGCACTCAGGACTCACCTGAAAAAGGAAAAAAAAAACATATATAATATTCGTTACGATTAGTGATGTGTGAAAAAGTTCTTCAAGCTAATACAATACATATTATTGTTAAAGTAGACTTTACTAAAATAAAAAGTTATAATAAATTATTAAAATGTTTTTTATTCTGTGATTATATTGTAATTATTAAAAACCGTACTTAATGTAATAAAACGTATGGTAGAGATGCTTATGAAATTTCTAAAACTAAACCTCCAGTTGAAAGTATCTCTTGTATACATCACTAACTTATCTGTGCTTCGAACACAAATGCGTTCAAGCCGAGCTTTGCTAGCTCTCCAACACGGAGGTAGGCCACATATGAAATAAATAGCTGCAGTACCCGGCGTTTCCCGGGCTGAACACAGGGTGAAGGGGAACTGTTTAGAGATCAGATGTAGTTAGTAATTGTCTTCTTTATTTGAATGTCAAGTCTGCAAAATAATTTATTTAACTTTCAGATCCCGACAGACGTTGTTCTGCCAGTGTATAGTTATTTACCTGTATAAAGATCAAATTTGTGGTCTATAAAGCACTATTGAAAAAAGCTGAAAAATAAGAACTTACTAATATTGAAAAGATTCCATTATCTAGCTAATGCTCGACATGCATTGCAATGCCTCATTCAGTTTTGTTTTGTAATATGTTTGAAATAGTTACACATATACAAATCATCTATCCATCTCTCTAAATATATATTTATATCTATCTACATCTATATATATCTATGTATATCTCTTTCTCTATTTATCTTTTTATATCTACAAATATACATTTATACCTCCCACTATCTCTATCTCTTCTATATATAAATCTCTATATAGCTCTATACATCATATATCTCTTTATCTAACCCATTTCATTATCTATACCTCGCTCTATCTCAACTTATCTCTTTGTCTCTCTTTTATATTTAAATGAATTGTGTCATGCGTGCGCACTTATACAACAAAACAGTCGAAGTGCCGCTATATATGAAATAAACATAATTTTTGGAACGATTCGTGCTCCAACTATTGCAAAATAGTTATACCGTCTCAGAAACCTTCACGGGCATGCGCATAACTCACTAAAATTTCATCGCAATCGGATGAATGGTATATAAACGCATATGGCACAAACAAACGAAAATTAAAGACATGACAAACGCATCAAACGATGGTGCGTTTAAAATTCAATAAGTTAAGAACAAAACTGTTATTAGAGCTATTTTTTTTGTTAGCCGCTGCGAGCTCCACTAAGCGGGCTGGTCTCACAAAGGAGAAAATATTAATTTTCCAGACCTTACTATGTGTATGATTGTGTGGCAGACATAGAGAAATGACACTCGCTCACTATTTGTATGTCTATGACCTATGGTTTTTTCTGTTATAAAATTAAATTATCACTTTTTCACTCCCTTAGGGATGGAATGTCATATTGATATGTGGTCTATGTGTTAATCCAGGTTAGGAGCTCGCTGTAGACCATATTTCATCCAGATCCGTTCAGCCGTTCTGGCGTGATTGAGTAACAAACATCCACCCATCCAAACTTTCACATTTATAATATCTCTCATTACATAATGTCGATGTTCCATTACCTACCAAAGCTATTATGGTCCTTATCGTCATATTAAATTGTTATTTTTTTTAAAGACATTGGAAGCACTGTGATTCGAACCATCAAGGCTCTGACCTCTAGGTTGGAAAACATACACCTTTAACCGCACAGCCACCGAGACATTTACCAGATTAAGAATGAAATAAGGTATATAAAAAATCTCACACATATTCGGACTTGTAATTATTTTTAATTTGAATAAATAATAGCATATTTTGTTCGAGACCGAGCTGCCATATTTGTTTTCAGTACTTGCTACCAGGAGCGCTAGTTAACACACATGGTATATGCTAGAGAGTGCTGTGGCCATCTTGTTTTCAGTAATCGAAACAATGAGCTCTAGTGTTAGGTAGTACACATGGCATCTGCTAGAGGGCGTTTACATCATATTAGTTTAATTTTTGTCCTCTAGAGTGCAGTAATCATTTATTACTACTGAGGCACCCGCCATCTTGAAATTTGGATGCGATCTAGGTAATTTGTATTTATTGACCTATGAATTCGGGAAAAATTCCAAAATTCATTAAATAAATTTGCATTTAATATACTGATTGATTTGATTAGTTCCTGTCGTAAAAAAATAATTATTTAATATATCATGTTGAACATCCTAAAAGTAGCCTAAGTTCCACATTAACCAGCCTTTAATAAGTCGTTATGACTGCCATCTTGTTGCATAGCAAGGAATTCGGGAAAAATTCCAAAATTCATCAGAACTGAAACGAAATTCAAACGTTTGATTATAAGTAATGGTTCGTCTACGAGTAAAGATAGTTAAAGCAAGATTTTTGAATGCTGAATACTGACGCTAATTTTGATTTAAGCCATCCAATGTAGGGATACGTCATGATGTTTGAAGTAAGTAAAACTATTCATATATTTCAACCCGAGCTATTCCTTACTGAATAAGCGCATAGGTGTGCAACATTTAAGTAAGTCTTCGTGTGAAATACATTTTATAACATTAATTTTTAATGACGACAAGATCATTATCATAATACTAGAACAATCAAATGATAAAATTTTTGAGTTCCGCAAACTAAAAAACGATATAGTTTCTTTGTGCATAATGTAAAAATTATGTATTGTATTCAAGACACCATTTGAGTTTGAATTAACTTCATCAGTCAATCGAGGTATTCGCAACTCAGTGGTCGAAGATTTAACACCTTGAGACTGAACTTACTGCCGGACAATTCCAATTAAATTTAATGTATCCTGTTAAAACAAATTGAGACAACGAAAGGCATTTGAATAACACTGCAACTCTTGTTTGAGACGATTATTTGATGTTTTCTTCAAATATATATACAACTATTCAGTTACATTGTTTATGTATTTCGGATATTCTAATTTTGAAATGAAAATAATTATCAATTTGTGTGTAAAGATATTAGAAATTATTGACATTGTGTCATTACGTATGTTCGGATACATATCCCTTAACAAATAGGTTTAAATTTTGATACATGTGTCCTATTTGCATTAAACCATTTGTTTTGTCTTTTACTTGGCACAACTGAATCATTTAGTATAATATTTCAAATTAGTCTTATTATAAATATCAATAACAGGAACGAAAACTGTGGTATTTGGTATGTATTTAGTGGTTAAAATTAGTCAGCTCGCCACAGCCATTAAATTTAGAGCTGGTATCAATGTTATAATGACAAGTACACTTCTTACACATTGTAAGCTCTTTATTGCGACCTTTTAATTCACAAAATGTAGTTAAATAAGATATGCATCGTTAGAAACAGTTTCAAACATAAAAATAAATCCACCGTGATAAAACTCAACACAGTTTTACGTGCGAGCGAAACGCACACACGTACAAACTCACCACGCGTGGTTAAAGTTAACGGTACTCAGCTTTTCGAAAATAGCAGGGAATTTCAGAAAAATATACAACCTGTTTCAAGAACGGGCTTACGCGGTTCATCCAGGTCTTACACAGACAAAAAAAAATATGTATTCACGGGACCAACATCCGCATTCATGCGGGCAAACGAAAAATGCGTTGAATAAAATCACAGTGCCGCTATTATTTTAATAATGCAAAAGGGAAAGGGGTTGGGGGAGGGGTAGGGAGGGAGGGAAATGATGTGACCGAGCCAGAATCAGAGCCCAGCGGCGCAGCTTACGTGCATTAGCCGCGATCTACATAAAAAAGCACGGGGCTGGAAATGGTGGAGTCGCGACGGGGGACCACTGCGCAGGGTAATGGCGGGTGTAAAGGGAAGGGTTGCGGGGGGGAGCTCATGTGTAATCCACGTGCCAGCGGCCATTCGGCAGAGCCGCGCGCACAATGGATAAACATCCCGCTTAGAGGCGCGCCCTAACGGGGTTAGGGGTCTCCGGCGGATGTGCGCGCCTGGGGTTTCAAAACACAGCCCGCGTTGGGGGAAAAAATAAAATAAACACACACACACACACACACACACACAGAGAGAGGTGTCCCCTCTCACCCCCTCCCTGACGGCACCCCTCGGGGCCTTTTGAACATGAGCGGAGGAGACCCAATTTATATTCTCATATCCAGGAGGGAGCACAATGGCGCGCTCACCTCATTACACCGGCGCGCGGCGCGGAGGGCTCGTGCGAGCCCGGGGCTCTGCAACCCGCGCGGGAATACAGACACAGACACTGGCACAGACACAAACACAGACACGGACACTGACACAGCCTGTGTCCGCAGGCCGCTGCCCTGCGGGGCGCAGAGGGCTCGTGCGAGCCCGCGGCTCTGCGCCCCGCGCGGGATGTCGGCGGGGCAGACACAGACACAGGCACTGGCACAGACACAGACACGGACACAGACAGGGACACGGACACAGTCTGTGTCCGCTTGCCGCCGCCCTGCGCGGCCTTGTTGCTGCACACGCCAAGGAAAACACCAAAGTGAAAAGAAAATATTCATGAGTAATCCACCCCTTTCTTGTAGATGAAGGGAAAAAAATAAATTACCGCTGGCGTATGAACGTTACTTTTATCAAATTTTGAGGAACGCGGGAGCACGTGGAATTAGCCCTGAGTTCAGTAATAGAGTCTGATCTCGTGTTACGTATATTCCACTCATATAATTATAATATCTCACATCTCGCAGTTTAGACCGCGCATTTATCGCCACACTGTAAGAAAAGTACAATATGATTTCCAAACATCCCTGAATAAGTCAATCTGCCCAATAAAATAAACGCCAGGTTTACGAATGGAATGTTTACTCATTTTATCATTTTAAAACCTATCAAGATTGGAATTTGTTACAGGTAACATTTAAAAGCACTCATATTTCCAATTCGTCCAATCTCTATCTTCTTACTCAGTGTTTTTGGGAAACAAATTTATCTTTGAATAAGTTAAACTCACTTATATAGGGAATAAATATTTGAAAATTGTAAAACACGCACCAAACACGCAACCACATCTAGTTTTGGAAATTCACTTTTGTTTCCGCGGAACTATATAGTTGTATTTTTACACATATTTGAAAACTTGATGATGCTCAAAAACGCTTCCATTAAATGACAGGCATTGATATCAACGAGAGTGAATGGTTTCTGGTGAAGTGATTGCCCATAAACCGTATTTCAAACAATAATTATGTGCCTAGTGAGGAGAAGTCACAAATATTCCGTTTTATTAAGTCTAGTCATGAGTTGTTTTTTTTTTAAAGTCGTAATGTTCTTAATTTATGATATGATATATTTAGCATTATATGGGATGAATACACTTGGTTTAACATATCGCCGAAATGGAAACAAAAATATGAGGTGTGATGAGAATGGAGCAGTGGTCGAATGGGTGGAGGAAACGGGAGTGATCCAAGACTCACAGCAACGTCCGCCACGTCTCCCACTCGCTGTAATTCTAGGTATCACCACGGGAATCGAGCCCAGGTTACCTTAGGGGGAGGAAGATGCAGTTGATGACAGTCAACACCGTGGTGCAGTTGATGGGAATTCGGAACAATACCACAGTTTTGCAACCAAACAAAAATTTATTTTCCTAATATGTATCATTGATAAAAAAAATGTAGTTGGTATTTGAGGAGAGTACATAGTGGAAACAAAAAAGCTTGAGTTTCAAGGTACTGTGCAAATATTTATATTTTGCGTTCTTAGGGTTGAGTTATGAAAAGACACCTCACGTTCCTGATACAGAGTATAGCCGTTAAAGAAATATTGTGAGCCTGACAATAAGTAATTAGTGTCTGGTATCGGATCAAATGTTAACGTGATATGGAATAGATTTCGTTATTCTATCTGGCTGTTTTATTGGCTTGCGGAAGAAATTCTCCTAGCAGTTCAGATTTAAATATGCAGGATATTGAACTGCTCAAGAGTAGAAATATCTTGCACACCTTTGCAACTGGTAGTTGGGAAGAGCCCGCTTTCCACCCTCCCTCCCTCCTTTAGATCCTCTAAAGCTCAGTCACTGGGAGAATTTATATGAGAAACCTAGTAACAAGTTGTTACTTATTCACCAGTACAAAAAAGGAATAGTTTAAACTATTCCAACTGTTCGTCCTGAACAGGTTACAACGTGCTGTTGTTGTCCATGCTGCTATGTCATTCTACGTATCTAGACATTTTCCTGAATATGGCCCACTTCGTGACAGATGTAAAACCACAGCCCACTCTTTAGAACCATAGGTCTGCTTTGAGCTTATTTTGGACTTCGTATTTTTGTATTTGTTGCAGTGGAATCTCCTTCATTAGGCAGTCCAACTGGGTAATTACCTCGTTTCGGGCACCTCCGTTGAATATGCCCTAGTCCCTGGCAGGCGAAGCGTAATAGGCGACTTCCTTTTCTTCGAAACAGCAGATTTTCCTTCTCAACCCCATTATGACATTGCTGTTCTTCTTTCTTCGGTTTCCTCCCATTGTCTGGGCAGTTGCGCTGGACTTGACATGCGAAGCACCATGGGTGACCTCTTATTCTCCGGACGAGTAGCATTTTCTTCTTTTCAATCCTGTTGACTTGATGTAAGTTTTTGGACATATGCCATTGCTAAGCACTTTTTCTGTACTTCGTCTTTTTTCTCTTCTACATAAAAAGTTCTTAGCAATGGCGTATGTCAAAAAACTTACATCAAGTCATGCACTCCCATTGCACAAATCTTTCAAAGATAATTTAAATCCTGTTATTACAGCGTTGTCCTAATTTCCTCAGTTTACTCCCACATTTCTAGATGTCAAGCTGGAAAAAACCTCATTGTTGACATGCAAAGCACCGTGGTCAACCTCTCCAAAGCAGTGACCATTTAACAGTCTTTTAAATGCTCCAAGGATATTTACTTCTTTAGCACAGGGACTAGCAGTCATCTTATGTTAGGATTCAATCACAATTTGCCTCGCCCGTATCCACATGTTCTTTGAAGCAAGTCAGTCACATTAAACTTCCAGGGCGTTAGCAAGCGCATCGAAGCTCTTCTTCCTTGTGGCGAGTCAAACGAAGAGTTTGCTGGACTTCTGCATCCCTGAGTCCATCGTTAAATCCACTGCTAGCTGCTCTCGGAACATTGCAGGAGCCTCTGGACAGGCAGGGTGCACAGGACTCTCGATGTCAGCCTCGAATTCCTGAAGTGTTACTGAGCTACGCTCTTGGCATATCTTTAAAGCAGAACTGCACAGCTCGTTCATGTGTCGGTCGGCATACCTTAGCTCCAGGGCTTCCACGAACATTGAATGTTCCCTCTGTTCCGGATCTGGTATGGTCTGAAACAGCTCGAGTGCAGGACAAAGACGAGTGAAGTAGTTTTCTCTCCCTCGCTCCAACCATTCACCTCCACAGCTGCCTTGAACTGTCGCCTTTACACCGTCCACCGAAGGAGGGTGGCATGAATATTGTGTTGCCATTGGAAGTGCCCTTCCAATTTGATATCAGCGGAGACACAGTTCCGGTTCGTAGCAGCGTATCTTCCGTAATCATTCATTTTCATTCCTAAGTTACAGCTGCTACATGCTGTTTGGTGGTCTGCTCAATCTGAGCTAGATATTGTGCCATCATTTTTTCATGTTTAGCTAGATTATTCTACAACTTAATGCTGGTTTGGTAATTAATTCTTCTGCTTCATTTCTTTTTGACCAGACACTAGCTCACTCCGCATGTCGTCTAGCACCGCCACCAACTCGTTTCAGATATCTTTCTGTGCCTTTTTTTTTTTCTTCTTGGCACTTTTTCATTCCGTCAATTGAGCTCTTCCAAGCATTCTTCGCCTGATCTTGGCTGTTCCTTATTTCACCCTTCATTTAATTCTTCATCTCTTCTCGGCTACTCTTCATTCCTCCAAAATACTTTTTATATCCTTCTTGTAGTCCTTGTTAATTTCCAGTTTACACTCAGTTGTTCCAGCTACACTTTATATCGGCCAGGGAAGCCATTATGTTTATAAGTTTCTTTAGCCAGAATCTTCCTCGTCAACATGCACTGACAATGTAAATGTCCTATTAACTAGAATTTAAATCCCCCTATAACTTGACCTAAACCGCCATTCCAATTAAAATTATAACTAACATTATTACACTCAAAACAAACTCCAGTTGCTAGCACGAAATTTATTCTCTATTATCTAACAAACGTCATTTGTTTTAATTAATAAACTGAACCCTAAATCTAATAAATAGGGCTATCTCTACTTCTGTCTCCAGATGTTACGAGTGGGAAGACTAGTCCGGAAAGAAGAACCAGTTAACTACTGAGGTTTTATTTATTTTTAGCTAATTTTTGCACTATTAATTAAATTACAACACTTAAAATGTCCTTCTTTTAAATAATCACTCATTCATTAAATCCACAACTTCCTCTTCCCACTGGAGCTCATGTCTTACCACTCACCTCTGTCCAAACACCCTGCCTCGCACTACTCACTCGTCCGTCGAACACAGCACAGTCTCTGATGCTTCGGTCCCTGATTCCTGCCGTTAGTTGTCTACTTTTGCTTACAAAAGGGTCAATCGCCCTATTCACACTGTCCTCGCAGGACAACCTCGCCGTTTTTATACCCCTCAGCCCTCTTCTGTAATGGTTTCGCAGCCCTTTGGAGTATCGCGTCATCGGGGTCGACTCAACGCACGATGTTCCGAGAAAAATGTGCATGCTTGTTAGCCATTTCACGCAGACGAGACTCTTCAAAGGTGCCTAAATCTGGATGGGGAAGAGAGGTGCGCGCTGTTCCAATTAACATAAAGCAAGGAGACGGGTGCTACCTGTTCGGGAGGTGGCCGGTTCACCGGACCGACTGGCCTGCCACCCTACCTCACCTCCAGTATCCTCGTAACAGTATTTTGCAATTATTGTTAACTCAAAAAACTAATTAATTTACATAAGGTTTTAAAATTATTAGTGTAACCATTATTTGGGGATTTATTAGTGTGCACAATAGTCAAGTAGTTAAGACAGCAGACTAGTAACCAAAAGGTCGTGAGTTCAAAACTCCTCAATCTACTTAGATTGTTAGAAGGGATTACTTGAACAAATAAATGTGATAAAATTTAAAAAAAGGGGGTTGTCTGTATAGTCGGTTTACGGACGATAATTTTACGTGATAACGCCATAAGAAAACATTGATGAAAAATTGCATACTTTTTAATTTTCAAATATTATTTACAGTTTTTGCAAATTTAATTTAAATAATTTGTTTAAATATAATCACAAACAATTAGTTAAAAAGCCCGCCTTAACCTGTTTGATATTACAGAAGATTTTCTCGCACGGTGGTTGGCCGGTTCTTGCACGCTCTGCTCAGGCGGAACGTAAAAATTTTTCGTGCGTGCAGCCGGAGTTCATCAATTTATAAGACGTTATCACTTTAAAAATATTCGGAAGTACAACTTGTTTAGTAACAATTCAGAGCTAAAAAAAATTAAACATTTTAGGAAGTAGTCCAAATAAAAATGTTCGTTGTTAATGTAAATTTACTCAACGAAACAGCAAAATTAACCGACGGTTTATCCAAACATACCTATGCATGTTTATACAACTTTATATTTATTATATATATATATATATATATATATATATATATATATATATATATATATATAGATATCAGAGTAAAAATACACAAACAGCTTTGACATATTTACCAGACCATAAACACTGGACTATCACACATTTAATAGTATTCATACATAAACACTAAAGTAAAAATACATAAACGCATGTATTTGTGTAAAACTATACAGCTGTTTACAGTCTAAAATGTATATTGCACTGAAAAGTGGACATTTGGCACGCCGTTAGAATTGATAAACGTCTACAAGCACCAGATGTATCCGCCATCACACGAGATGTAGCCTCGGCGCGCAGTCGACGTCCGTGTTCAGTGTGTGGATAAACCCCTCTACCCCTCACCACAATCATCACAAACCCGACGAGGTCACGTGACCTGGCTGCGCGCCGGAACTGGAGCGACGGCGATTGTCCCCGCTCGGCGCGGCCCGGGAATAGAAGCTGGTAAAGATATCGCGGCCGACGCCCGCGCCTGATAAGAGACCCCCTAAGAGTCGGTGTCACGACGACGGAATGACAGGCGGTCGAGGTCAACTGCTCTGTCTCTCTCGCTCTCGTTGCGGGTCCCCGCATATACTAGGAGAGCTTCGTGGTCAGGGTGTCCAGTTAGTACTTTCCTACTAGATCTAGTACTTTTATAATTTTTTTTAGTGGTCTAGCACATTTACGATCGGATCTGGTACTTTTTCTTTAAAATAATAATATTACTATTACTCCAATATGTTTTATTATTAAGCGTAATTATTTTTAAAAACTTTGGAATGTATGTATGTGTGGTGTGATATTTAGGTTCGAGCATTGCAATGTCATAATAACTTCCTAAATTGTTCAAACCATAACAAATTATGATTTAGTACTTTTTTTTTCAAATCTAGTACTTTTTCCTCGCCTAAGTTGGCACGAAATATTTTTTCCTTGTGAACACCCTGGTCGTGGTCACGTTTCCATTGGCTCCCCCCCCCCCCCCCCTGGCCCGGCAGCAGTGATTACGTCACAACCCTTGCGTGCGGACTCGGGAAAAACAAGCGTTGAAGGGGAGGGTGTGTATTGTTAGACTTGTCACAGCACTACACCCAAACCCTCTTGCTTTGTTGACTTTAGACCGTTTATGTTTTTTTAATAAATGGTTTTATATCGTTAATTTGTGAAATCACTGGAAGTAATGACAAAAAAAACTATTTAGATTTATTGTCAAATAACATACGCTTCCGTTTTCACATTAATAATTTCTTTAAACTATATGTTACAAAATTTAATATAGGAAGATGTATTGCAATAATATGTATTTCGTAACTAGGTTATCAACTGTTGGGATAGAGTAAAAAAAATTAAAGTAGTTAGAATTTTATAACGAATCCATACATAACCTTTCAAGTAATGTAACATCCTTGCCCACTATGTGGTTTCTTTTAAAGCGGAAATAGTACACGGAGTAAAATCATAACCGCTGGGATTGTAAAACAGAACGAATAACTGTGATCTACAATCTACTGTACGTCAGATACTTGTTCCTACGTGTGATAATGAGGTTTGTTTGAAATGAAAAAGGAATAGTTGGGTGAAGTTTTGCTACCATTGGCCTTTTTTAGTTCTCACACTACTAAGCTCACTATGAATGAGTACTATATAAAAGGGACTCCGGGCGCAGTTTCATGATTGTGGATAATGGTGCAGATCAATGTCATACATCTATCTGAATTGTGACGTAACGGCGGCCATCTTGGATGACTTTAATCTTGAAATGTAACTGAAATACGAACGATACCTTAGTTGTAAATCGACACATCGATTCCATGTTTTACCGAAAAACACAACACAAAATAGTTAAAAAATATTTTTTGGGAAAATTAAAAAAAAAAGTATTTCGCAAGGAATGAACTTTGGAGGTACTGGGTTAGATTCTGCCAAATGCAATTGAAAAAAATTCTTAATTTAAATAATTCCTCCATGGGGGCAAGCAGCATACTGACCCCCATCACTTTTGCTAAGGCCTATTTCACTTCAGCATGAAGTTGTCATTACCATCTTAGATCCGCCATCTTTTTTTATCTTCTAGAATGTGCACCAGCCATCTTGGTTTTTTTTACCTACTAGAACAAACTCATTTCAAACACAGATCATCAGCTGTCGTAGCATCCGCTATTTTGTCTGCCATCTTGGCCTCCGTCTTAACAAAAATGTAATTATTAACATGTAAATTTTTAAAAAAACACGAATAATTATTATCTCCTATTAATAGAATTATTGTTTCGATCGGATGTGGTCTTTACTTATTAGGGCAAAAATAATTTTGCTAAAAAGTATTTTAAGACTTTTTAAATTAAATATATAACCTTAATTTAATATGTAACCATAAATTCTCAAGTTTAAGAAATAAAACAACACATTTTACAAGAACTATTTATTACATATATGAAGTACAAAGCATACACATTAACAACATAATTCATTCAATTCCAAGTGATTTTACAAACCAGTACATTGCTTATCTTAGAATGCCTTTTCCGGGCATCTTTTCGTGACACTTGATTACCCCATCTGTCACACTTATACCGCACTGACGCCGGATTTTTCAAGCAAAATGGTTCATAACGCCTGCGATGCAACAGTACCCAAGTGCGCATGTTGATAACTAGTATGTAAAAGTTTCTTCTGGAACAGACTTTAGGCTGTGGTACTGTGTTGAAGATAATGAGCGATCGCCATCTTGGACTTTTGAGGTAAATTTTTACAGAGTTTCTCAAAAAGTAACACAATTTTCTTATTTGGAGAGAAAATTTCCCCTTTTAATCCACAAAACTGCCGGTAGCTTGCAAAGTCCTAAAAGCGGCTTGAAACTGCTGGAAAAATTTAAAAACAAACCACTAAGCCTGTATCGTGACGTTTGACCTACATCCCGACTTAAATATGATACCTCGAGTGAAAATTGACACCAATATTCCATTTTTACAAAACCCTTGAAAAAAATTATTTCATTAAAAAATCATAAAAAAATGTATGTAATACTTCATCGATTTCGGGGTTCTTGTTTCAAAACCAAAGAGGCCAATTTTATGATATATTAATACATTTATAAAGAAACTCAGAAAAAGTGGGTTATAATACTTGAATGACAACCGCACTTATACATTAGTCCTCGGTTCTATTCACAAAGACTGTACTTTTATAAATAAACATAGCAGCTGTCTACAAACAATTACACTAAACCGACTGACTTATATCACGGCAACGGAATATCATGACAACCATCTTGGATCTGTCACTTTGTTTTCATCTGCTAGTGTGTGCACCCTCCATATTGGTTAATTAATTTCCCGACAGTGTGCAGTAGTGACAATCACCAAACTATCGTAGCCTCCACCATATCGTCAGCCATCTTGGCCACAATATTGAAAATGTTATTACTAACAAACAAATTCGGAAAAATTTATAAATCACCTTCAAAAATATTACCAATAATTGTATTGATTCATATGATCTATTTTTGCCCGCGGTCTGATCACAGGCAGTATGAAGTTAGTTCATTGCCTCATTACACATTCGTCTACGTTACAGGTACAATAAATAAAAATTAAAATAAAAATCACACGGAAAACCCGGACAGAGGAGAAATGAGATTGTACACACAAAGTGACAGTCACGCGTGTAATGAGAAACAGGTGTTCCATTCTCACCTCAGGCATTACAGCAACCTTGTTTTTGCATAGTTACTGATATTTCTTCCAAATAAATATCGTCATGAAAGTATTCACATACAACCAGTAAAAGTACTTAACCCTGCGTCGGGCGCAACTGATCTAAAGTGGCCCGAGAAGCACATTGCGCCCGAACTCATCACAATTTGTGAAATGTGTACTTTTTAATTCTATATAGTAAATTGATGATTTTGTACATTTTGTAAGATATTACACTGAAAATTAGTGTTTATGTTTATTACATGCATGTTTTCATTCTGTGTTTGTCAGACACATTGCGCCCACACATGATATACATTTTGTTTTAAATTTTGTTGCATGTTTTCATGAAAAATGTCACGAAAATTCTATGATTTGAACAACCCTGATCATTGTAAAAAATTACGGACTAGATATTTGCTGGAGGATAATGATTAAAGTAATGAAGATTTTGGCGAAAAAAGTGACACTGCATCTGAAGATGGGAAGGAAAAACACGATTCTGACTCGGAAAGTGAGCAGGAGAATGAAGATGAGGGTAACAGTGATGAAGAAGACGACGAAGGTACTAATTTATTTTGGGGGAAAGACAATCAGACAAAATTGAGAAGTACTCCTCCTAAGAGACAAGTGCGAAGGCCACCACACAACATTGTTACTAGACTGCCTGGAGTAATAGGGGATGCCAGAAACGCAAAATCTGCTGTTGATTGTTGGGACACATACTTTTCTGATGACATGTTAGATGACATTGTCAGATTCACCAATCAGCATATTGAAAGTATTACAGAATCATTTTCGAAAGAAAGAGATATAAAAACAACAGATATAATAGAAATGAGTGCTTTCTTTGGACTCGTGTACTTAGCAGGAGCTTATCGAGGGAATCGGCAGAGTTTGGAAGAATTGTGGGGGACTGATGGTGACGGCATCGAAAAATTTGGAATAGTGATGAATATAAAAAGATTCAAAACTCTAGTTCGTTGCGTAAGATTTGATGATCGTAGTACCAGATTACAGAGAAAAGCAACAGATCGCCTTGCACCGATTCGGGAGATTTTAGAAAAATTTGTGAAGAATTGAAAGAGCAGTTATTTTCTTGGGAAGAATGGGACAATTGACGAAATGCTTCCAGAATTTCGTGGTCGATGTCCTTTCAGACAATATATACCTTCCAAACCAAATAAGTATGGCTTGAAAGTTTTTTCTCTAGTTGATGCAAAAATGATTTACACCCACAATATTGAAATCTATCCAGGAAAGCAGCCGGAAGGGCAATTCGCGCAAAGTTATAAGCCCGCTGATGTAGTGACAAGATTGGCTGAACCCTTGTTTGGTAGTGGACGCAACATTACGCCAGATAATTGGTTTAGTGACTTAACTCATGTACGCCAACTGAAAGATAAGAAACTCTCATATGTTGGTACCTTGAAAAAAAATAATAAAGAGCTGCTGCCTTCTTTCGTCGCTACAAAAAGGAGAAAAACACATACCAGTGTTTTTGGGTTTTCTGAGGGAATGACTATTGTATCATATATCCCAAAACCACATAAAAACGCCATTCTTGTTTCAACACTTCATGATGACAGTGCAATCGACCCAAATTCTGGTGAACAAAATAAACCAGAAATAATAACATTCTACAACTCAACAAAGAGAGGTGTAGATACGGCTGACCAGATGTGCTCAACATACAATGTGGCTAGAAACACCAAAAGATGGCTGAACATAGCTGGCATAAATTACCAAGTTATTTACCTTGGTAATGGCTTTGCTGAAATGAGGAGAAGAATTTTTCTGAAACAACTGTCACATGAGTTGGTGATTGGCGAACTTCGTCGAAGGAGTGTAAAAACTATTGGCATGCCCTTGGATTTACAGCAGAGGCTAAAAAGATATCGACCATTGCCAGATGGTGAACCTGATCCATCACCTTCAACATCATCATCATCATCGAAACGACGACGATGTTCTGCATGCAACGCATAAACTGGAATAAGAAGACTGTCAAAGTACGAATGCAGAAAATGTAAGCGGGCACTTTGTCTGTCTCATGCAAATTATGTATGTGATACTTGTTTTTCAGCACTCAGTGAGTAACTATCATTGTCTTTAGATGATGGGTGGTTCATTATTGACTGAATAATTTTTTTCCTAACTCGCTTACTTTACAGAATGATTTTGTCAGGTAATATGTATTGTAAAGCTTTTCTGCTCTATAAAAAGCAAAATTTGGTAAAAAAATTATACATATCCCTATTCATTGCACTATATGTCTTATGTAATGCAGTAGTGTTTTATGATGAATAAAGTGATTATGAAAACATTCAAAGTGAAAGACAACTTTAGAACTAAAATGTGTGAAATTTAGGTGCCAAGTGACAGATAAACAGCCAAAAACTGCCTCAAATATTAAGTGATTAATTGTTTTCTGCCATGTATGTCTTATGTCTTCCTGTAGTGTTTTTTAGTGAGAGAAAAAAGAGCAAAAACATAAAACATGAAAAAGAGAGTCTTTAGGAATTGAAATATGTGGATTGTGGTGGTTATCTTTGCCGCTAAATTAGAAGCTAAAATATGTAAGTTAAGTGATCCATTGTTTTCTAGGGTTACATTTCACTTGTTACGTTCCCTTAAGTCCCTAGTACGACAAGTTGTAAGTATGGAGTAATAACTACAAGTTACAAGTAAATGTTTTGTGGAACACTTGTAATATCCGACTCCACAGTGCGGTACAAGTGTGACAGGATGTAATCTTATATCAAGCGAAGATGCCCTTGGAAGACATGCCAAGCTATGCAAAGGTTTTACAATCACATGTAATTTGATGAATAATGATGTTGATGTGTATGCTTTGTATTTGTAGTAGTATAAAATTTATGTAATTAATAATGTTTTCTGAAAATGTGTGGTGTTATTTCTTGAACCTGGGGGTTTGTGGTAAATCATAAATTTAATTAATACTTCTGCGCATAAATTATGCAATATTTTGAGCATTATAATTTGAGGATAAATAAAAAGTTCACTGAGTTAGTATAGTAAAGTTGGGCCTTTCCTACAATAATTGTGGCTCTAAGTATCATAATTTCATAGTTAGCAGAAGGATGAAGATAGTCCGCCACATGGCCAGGATCAGGTCTCCTAAGGGAATTTATTAACCTAAACCGCCGGCAAACAATTTCCTGATGTGAGAGGCGCACAGCAACGAAGAACGCCAGAAGTTTTGAGGTCACGAATTTCCTTCGTCGGTATTCTTTGCCCCTCTCTCTCTTCGCCGCAGATAAAATAAAACAGTCCTCGTGCCGGAGTGCCCGCTGCCCTCGCCGACTGACGTGCCTCGGGCCCATTTGACTAGCCACACTCCTCCCTTCTCCCCCTCCCACCAAGGGGGCCGCCTCACGGGTGCTGTCACAACTTAGAAACACACAACTTAGAAAAACATAACTTAGAAACACGCAAGATAGAATCTTCTAAGTTATGCCTGTTCTAAGTTGTGTGTTTCTAAGTTAAGATGGTTCTAAGTTGTGACTCTACGTTACGACGTTTCTAAGTTGTGTGGTTCTGCGTTGCGTGTTTCTAAGTTACGTGTTTCTAAGTTATGATCGTTCTAACTTATGACAGTTCTAAGTTACGTGGATTTTTTCGAGGTTTCTAAGTTATGACTGTTCTAAGTTGTGTGTGGTTCAAGTGGGACAACATTCCCGGCGGTAAATCCCGGCGGTTCTCAACCGAGGCCCGGCCCTGTAAACACGCAGAGCCAAGCTTCGCCCACGGAAGACTTCCTATACAGCTCCCGACGGACACGACTGATGAGAGACCGTGAACAGCATTCGAAAATAGCAGCCCCATCCTTCTTCAGATAAGTTACTGTCACCTGACAGACGCGGCACCTGCTGTCGCGAATAACAGCCTCAAGGTCTGCATACAACACTTCAGTGTGTCGACGTCTAACAAAAATATGCTGTTTAATACAGCTGTCTCTAAAAATAAATAATTTAAACTAATATGCATGTGAAATTTATATTTACTTCCTGATATCAGACAAGACTCCACAATTTTTGTACATAGTTAACAATAATCATAATTAGTACTTTTTTTTCCTTGTAAGTCAGTAACCAGAATTTTTAACGTAGAGAACTCGCTCAGAAATAATAAATAAACTGTTATAACTCATAATCAAAAACAATTGATCTGCAATTATCGAGTTAAATGTTTTCGCACAATATTATTTCTCCAAAATAAATGCACAAACAATATGGTGAACTTTTATAATACCTCTCTAAAAATAATTTTTATAGTGTAATTATCTAGTAAATTTTTCAAGCACACATTTGCTAGCTGATATTTTACAATAATGTAGGAAAATTTTACTTTATTCTCTCGTAAAAAATTATACCTCTGTTAATACTTACAGAGTTATTTTTTTTTAATTGTAAAGAAATTAGCTGAAAATTTTCAATAAATTATACTAGACAATTTTTTAATGCCAATGAACGGGTCAGTACTTACTTGGATTATTGCAGAATGTGGGTACTGTTGCAGTGCTGAGATAGGTACAGCAATAGCTCTTCATAATCTCCAAATTTTAAATGCTGAAAGATTTTTTAATTGTTTTAATTATATGTTAAAATTCATTGTAAACACAATATAGACTGATGTCAAACAAAAAATATGTAATAGGGTTATTATTAACCACCGTGTTTAACATATATAATATATTATATACCTTTTTTTATAAATGACATGTTTATTTAACTAAAAATTTAGGGAATTAAGAGGCGAACGATTTATTTAATATCATAAACTTATAAAACAGTTTTAATAGAATATTTCAGTCGCTTAAAACATTGTTTAGCTCAAACTTTTTTAATATGTTTTGAAAAACCTAACTTACTAAAAAGTTTGACATTTTTGTGTGGAAAATTTCACTAAGATAACTTCGGAAAAAGTTTATACTCTGTAATAAGGCAATACATTCCATGCATGCTTTCCTGAATACCCAATAAAAAAAGAATTTAAAAGTTCTCCGGAAAATACCCCAGCCAGCAATATCCCAGCGACGCAAAGCGAACATTCTGCAACGCTGATACGTAAATACTGTGCCATCTGCACAGAACGACCCGGGGTCGAATTTTATAAAAGGAATACCAACTCGCCCCCCCCCCCTTTCTCAAAACCTTTTCGAAAGCCGTTCCAGAACGCATTTGTTCAAATCTCTCCTCCACTACCGTGTTTTGCATTTGTGGGTGTTCAGAGGTGCTTGATATGTTTAAACTTAATTTCTGAAATTCACGCAAAAACACTGTTCAACATTCACGGTGTCCGCAAATCGCGGGACGTATACTTAATGAGTGCTAGTGAATATCCAAATCAGCGGGCTTCAGCAGGACTGCTCTCTGGCTGATCACAGCACATTCACTGCGGACTGGGCGCAGACGACATGAGTTAGGCCCTCTTCATACTGCGCCAGTCTGAGTGGTCCGTGAGTATGATGCTCACAGCCGAATGGTAGCACCAATCACCGGGGCGTACCGCGAGGCGATACAGTATTAGTCTGCCTCTAGCAGCAGCGAGACTCGTTATAACCAACCATGTTTTGGCTTCTAACCAAGTTTCCATTTCCACCATGTCAAGTGACGATTCTTCAAGGTGTGATGATCTCATTGCTGCAATCATTATTAAAAAAAGGAAAATGGGAAGAATGTGGTGCCATCCTTAAACTGAAAGGAACGCTCAATGTAGTTTACTTGTTGCTGCTAAAGAGCTGCAAAAGTCTGATTCTATTTTTGTAGCATTATACCGCCTGACGAACGAATCAAAACGACACTTGACTGACCTTGTTTCTCCATTCGTAAAACAGACGGATACACAAATGCGGGATTGTGACAGCGCGGAAGAAATAATCTTGATTACTTTGAGGTAAGTGAAGAAAGTACATTTATAAACAGCTGTTATTATTACATTTTCTTCAATATTTTCAGTAATACGACACTTCTTGAATATTTTGTGCAGTTTTTGAATCGCACACGTTATTCTCAGCTCTGTAAATAGCTTGGTACCCAGGTGATCTAAATCGTGGATCTTTTCTTCGAATTATACCTGACTGTTTTATGTAACTACACTGCGTCAGTTACCTAGCCGGGATAAGTGATCACTAGAAGCATGCATATTTCGCGAAAAGATTCCGAGACTAGCTGAAATTTAAAACACTGTAGCATCGTCTGTTTTTTGTGATTGGGTGAGTTTCTTACAGGTCCATGTCGATTTTTACAACACCAATCACAGTTATTAGGTGCGGAAGCAAATGCGTCCTAAGTGGCCCAAACAAATCAGGCAACGACTTCAGACTGCCTTCAATCACAAGGAAGAAACCGCTGGTGCGGGTATACCTTGTTGCAATCTAATAAGCGATCAGATTTATTCGCGAAAAATGCCTGCCCCTAGTGATCACTAGAGACCTGCCAAAATTCGCGGAATCATTTCGTGATATGCTACAATTCAATTAATTATACCTTAGTGCTGCTTCTGCCATTGGTTCACTGTTAATCTAGAGGACTGAGGGCCAATTAGAGACCCTCACTCGTAGAAGTGTCGAATCACAGGCCACCCAGTCGAGACGACTCACAAGTCAGCAGCCAATGAACAGATGGCATTTGCCCGAGTGTGTAGAGGATATTGGAGTCTGTCCTGGAGGTCATTGATACCCGCGAATTTTGCATGTCTCTAGTGATCATATATCGATAGAGACCTGAAAAATTCGCGGGTTCATTTCGTGATATGCTACAATTCAATTAATTATACCTTAGTGCTGCTTCTGCCATTGGTTCACTGTTAATCTAGAGGACTGAGGGCCAATTAGAGACCCTCACTCGTAGAAGTGTCGAATCACAGACACTCAGTCGAGACGACTCACAAGTCAGCAGCCAATGAATAATTGGCATTTGTGTGTAGAGGATATTGGAGTCTGTCCCGGAGGTCATTGAACCCGCGAATTTTTCCGGTCTCTACCATATCGAGCCCTCAGTACCGGACAGTCGCCCGACCTGGCCCTCACACGGGAGCGCAGATCTGTGAGAGGCAGGCGGCACAGAGACACAGCTACTTGCTCGGCGAGACACGTGGCTCTGAGAGCGTGTGTTCCGCGCTAACTGCGGCGGCCGGGAACGGGGTTCCGCGAACAGGCTATATTCGCCGCGGCGGAAATGAGCCGCACGTCCGACTACGGGCAACCTTTTACCCGTGTGTAGGTCCTTCCACGCGATATGAGTTCGAGTAGTGCATGAACACCTTTGCGTAAAACCGTGTGGCCTACTTTTCGGCATGCCTCGTCCTCTGCCTGAGGACGGGAGCAGATAGCAGTTCCCGAAACGTCGCTTGTTTCGGTTTTTTGGAAAACTATTGTGTTTGTTTCGTCTTTTCGTTTTGTCGTGTTTTTTGTATCGTTTCAACTGTTGTGCTGAATTTTTTTTGGTTCAATATTTTTGTGCTGTCATCATTTGTGTTTTTTTTTTGTCGTTTTGTTGGTCCATTTTTCTTTGTTTTCCTTTGTTTGTTGACCATATTCCTGTTATGGAATATTATGTGGTGTATATATCCTGTTGACAACAGCAATTTTTTGCTTAATTTGTGTTTTTGTCTTTTGGTTTTTTGTAGTTTTCTTCTACTGACATACATGCGCTCAGCAATGGCGTATGTCCAAAAGCTTACCTATAGTAGGGCCGCGACGTCTTGGCGGGTCGACTCCCTAGAGCTCAGCGACCTTGTAATCGACACGTCCCGCCTTGTCTGCCCCGCAGATAGCAACGGCCTGGAAGTCTCCATGCCGTTCCGAAAACATTGGTCGAGAACAATCTCACGTACGGTGCAACACAGCGCAGATCTTAATGATACAGAGATGCGATAATGCTTTACGGTAATTTATTATTTAAAGGTAGTGCACCATTTGCTCGACTGGGCAGCTTAGTTAAACATAGTTAAACATAGCTATACAATTCTTTAAAGTTAAGAACTAAATTTGTAATTGTGGGTTGCTGTAGGAAACACAATTAATTAAGACTTGCATGTAACTCCCTCGCTGATGCTTACTTTTCCATTTGGTTTGGCTGAAATGTGAAGACGATCGACATGACACTTTCACGCACTTCAAGAACCTTACCACTTTTATGCACACGGGTTGGTATTTTTTCCATAACAGCACTCTGAAAGAACCATTTTAGTACTTTCGAGGGGTCCGAAAACCATATTTATAACAAACCATCCTCGCGTATTTTATAGTCTCCTGTTGTTGTGCTTGCTTTATAAACAAGAGAGGCTCCAGGAAGGAAACCCTGCCTAGAACCAACGCTTAAAACTATCAGCCTGTGCGCTGCATTTCCTGTTGCCATTACCTACACCTTCAACGTCACCTTTCTTTTGCCAACATTTCTGAAAGGTTAAATTAGTGTCAACCCAGGATTCATCCATGTCAAATATATTCTTCCCAGTCTCCCTGCACTGTTTCATCTGAGTCAGCTACCGCTATCGCCAAGCAACAACGTCAGATCTTTCGAGAAGAAGCATTCGCTTATTTTGGCTTCTTCTCCACACAAAACCCATTTCTTTGAGTATTTTACGCAGCGATGTCTTTCCCTAACTCCATCCGAATTTTTTCTTTCAAAACTGGCAGTAGTTTCCTTGTCGTTTTTTTACTGCATAAAATTCGTGGCTAGTGTCTCTGATCACTCTTCTATCAAAGTCATCAACTGACAACAAACGTTTCCCAGTTTTTTTTTTTGGCTTGAAATGAATAATTAAACATGAGAGGCTGTTTAACGGTCAAATAAAGGAGTGATATATATATATATGTAAATATAAACATATAAATTGTAAATAAATAATGTATTAATATAATATACATTAATATATATCATAAAATCATATATATCATAAAATATATAATGCAATATATAGAATGTATATAATGTAATATAATATTATGTAATATAATGCAATATAATGTGTAGCAATATCGGCTACACTTGTAGATAAAAAATATTCTAACAAGCTGTGCAGAAAGTTTGGAAAATTGCCAAATGCAAAACAAACAAACCGCGGGTGAAATTACGGGGAATGCGTTGAAAAACTTATAATGTTGTTGTTTGTTTTTTATTTGGCGTCTCTCTGTTGTGTTTTCGGATGCGCGAAACTGATCTTTGGCTTATACCTGTATATCGCGCAGCTCTTTCGGTTGCATTTGTTAGAGGTACTAGCAGACATATGTTGGCAGCTTCTTCATCACAACACTGGATTACACTACTTCTAATTTCCCTCTCCCCACTATGTATTACTTTATTGTATCTTGAACGTCCTGCGTCGGGCTCCATTGTTCACTTCAGACTGAGAGCGTGGCGCCTGATGTTTTTGCTATGAACCGCATAGCGGCTGATGTGCGCGCGCAGCTGCTTCCCCTCTCATTTACTCTTCCCCGCTTCCCCGCAAAAAGACACGCCAAGACGTCGCGGCCCTACAGTACATCAAGATATGCACTCCCATTTCACAAATCTTTTAAAGATAATGCCTTGTTGTAGCCATCTTAAAAGGTGATTAACAACAATGGGGGAGAAGCTCCAATTACCGAGACAGAGACATAGTTTTTGAAGTAGGTTTGAGTCCACCTGCTAGGAGGGTGAGTAGGGTAGTTCATATAGGCAATGGTATTAGTGGTGGGGATGTTTGCTAGCAACTGTCATCTGTCGCCATTTTTATATATGCCCTCGCCGGGTTCAAACCGAGGACTCCATGAAATAAGTGCTTTTTTTTTAAAAACATATCTTATTAAAATTTTACTAATTAACTTTTAAATTAATTTTTAATTTTTCCCTATTATTTTGGTAATAATTTCAGATTTTCAAAATTACTGTCGTAACGAAACTTGCAACCATTTATAATCCAATATGGCGGCAGTAACGAAATGCGCAACGATGATGTCATACACATCCAAGATGGCGGGAGTAAAGTAACATGCAACGTTTCTGGAATCTAATATGGCGATCGTATCAAAATGTGCACAGGTGTTTTTTTTTAATTAATAAAATTTTATTAATTTAAAGTTTTTTATTCAAATTTTTTTCCCGTAAAGTTGTGTATATCACAAATATCATCGCGCTACTTCTATTGTGATAATAATATAGTTATTTTAGAAGGTCCTATAACATACCAACTAATAGTTAACATTTAACTTTAGCGTGTGCCAATTAGTTATATACTCATATTTTTTTTTTAAAAATATAATTTAAAATATGGAAGTGAATTCTTATATAAGTAGCAGTTAAACATGTCTATGTTATGTATATTGTGAAGTCTGGGCGGTTAAACAATCTCACTATGAAATCGTAGGTTATATTACCATAGGGTATAACTGCTTGTTTATATTTCTGCGTTCATATTTGAAACTTGTTTTTTTTTTTTTATTTTACTGGCCGTGTTTGGTGAAAGAGGCTATTTATAAACTTAGCTCGTTCCACCAGAACGCGGTCGTAGTGTTGTAAAACGTCTGTGAGTCGTTTTTAAAAACCACAATGTCTCGATCAAATCAACCGAAGGAGCTACAGTGTTTTAGATAATGGCTCGGCATGTAACAACTAATTCCTAAAATGAAATCCTCTGCAGGCATAACTAGTAGTTTTTTGAGCTTCTTACAGTGATACGTACAGTTAGGCCCAGGAAGACGGCCGGCGCCCCACAGAGGCGCACGGACAAGAGACAGCGCTGTAAACTCTATGGGCAGTGTCAACCAGTGTCGGCCAATGTCGGGAATGTCGGGCAGTGTCGGGAAGTGTTGGGCATTGTCGGGTCGTGTCGACTGCACAGCCAGTAGCGAGATGGATGTAGTGTTTACCTGGCCCAACCTATCTCTAGTTATAGTCTAGATTTAAGAGTGAGGGGAGTTGGTCATGGCGCCAATCGCTGCCATGGCTGGCCAATCCCCTCCTAGCACACGATGCATGCGACCCTCTCCCTGCATGGCTAATCCCAGCATGACTAGGCGTATAGGCTTCGGCCTGAGACGCACCTAGGTCCCTCCTTGACCCGGACCCCTCCAAAATACACTTAGTTTTAGTTAGGTTAGGAAAAAAATCGGCTGCATAGCCAGTAGCGAGATGGATGTAGCACAGATATGGCGTCTGTCCGTGCTTTCTTTGAAAATATATTGAAAAAAAAAAGAGGGTTTCGTCTTTGGTGCTTTGTTAAAAAATTTCACTTTAAAACAACAAAGGACTATGGTTACAAATTATCCAGTGGTCTTGGTAAAATAATCGTTATTTTCGTAAATTTACGGGTGTTAAGTGCACTTACTGTGAACATGAATCGACAAGAATAATCTGGGTACATATGGAAAACGTTACAAATATTTACTAAGAGTTTTGCAAAAAAATAAAAATTCTTCCAAGTGTGTTTGTCTTGTTTTTACCGAAAAACAGAACATGCGAGTGGAATTATGTAGCAGTTTCTACGAAGACATTGTTATCTGAAATAACAAAGAACTCTTCGTTTATCTGATGTGAATTCTTCTTTCAAAGGTCCATGTTTTTCCTAACAGTGGCGTTGCGTCCAGCACTATCAGCCATACTATCTAGCTAGTTTACATTAAAATTCATTGATCACAGACAGAAACAAATGTTTTTTTTTTCATATTACAGTTTATCTGTTTGTCTTTTTTTTTTCAATTTCAAAAATAACTATTTTTACGTCAAACATATTAATAACAAATATGGGATTCGTCCACAAGCAAGAGTATGGATAAGCCAGCGGAGTAGTGTACAATAGTTCCTCCGGCGCTTGGGGTCTGGCTGTGGTGCCGTGGTGCCAACCGCCATCTTGGATTGTGACGTCATGGCGGCCATCTTGGATGACCTTAAACTCGACCTTTGACCTTGAACTTGACCTTCAAAATATGCCAAAAAATTTAGTTTTAAGGAAAAAAAACCGCGAAAAAATCTCAAAAAACAAAAATGAAAAAATATTATTTTTTTTTCTATTTCGAGGGAAAAATTCCCGTTTTGAGGGGAAATTTCCCGTTTCAGTCCTCAAAAATGCCAACTGCTTGAAAATTCCGCAAAGTGGCTTAAGAATCCATATCTAGAAGCCACCCTAAACCGCCCGAGAATAAGGATGTCATGGGAGCCATTTAGAATTATGTCGTACCTAACTGTTGCGATTATCGTTACGCCCACTATCTTAAAAATCCGTATTTTTGTGCTAGAATGTCTGGAAGAATTTTAATATTCATTAAATTTTAATTTAAATTTTTTTTTAATATGTATATATAATTTTTAAAAACACCGTTGCACATTTCGATACGATCTCCATATCGGATTCCAGAAACGTTGCATGATTCTTTACGCCCGCCATCTTGGATGTGTATGACATCATCGTTGCGCGTTTCGTTACGACAGCCATATTGGATTTTAGATGGTTGCAATTTTAGTTACCACCAGCATTTTGAGAATCTGTAATTATTATCAGAATAATCGGAGAAAAAATAAAAAATTTCATTAAAAGTTAATTAATAAAATTTTTAAAAAAATATTGTTTTTAAAAAAGAACTTACGTAATGGAGTCCTCGGTTCGAACCCGGCGAGGGTATATATAAAAAAAATGCAAGTGCTGATTTACTAGCAGAAATTCACGAATTTAATGTAACTCCAAATAAAATGTCATGACTCATTAGGTAAAAAAATCCTTCATTCAGAGAACGGTTTCTCAGAATAGACAGAAGCACTTGAAGAAACCACAGGAATAATCAGGAGCACAAGGAGAAAACCACTATAATATTGACAAGAATAATCAGGAGCAAACGTATTGACAAGAATCGGAATAACTTGGAGAAAACCACAATACTATTGACAAGAATAATCAGGAGCACACGGACAAAACCTCCATAATATTGACAAGAATAATCGGAAGCACACGGAGAAAACCATCAAAATATTGACAAGAATAATCAGGAACACAAGGAGAAAACCACCACTAGTTTTCTTTGATATCATAAAATTAAAGAAAGAAAAGTTGGTTGTCTGTAAAGTCGGTTTACGGACGATAGTATAACGTGACAACGTCATAACAAAACATTGATGAAATGATTGCATACTTTTATGAATAAAATTAAATCATGTTTATTTTAATATAAAAGAATAAATACTTGAAATTATACTAGTAATCAGATTTAAAAAAACAAGAATATTTAACCTTTATTGCCGAAATTGTTGTTGTAATAAGCAATGAAAACCACATTAACTATTCACTTCACTTTATAAACAGTCGACGAAACAGTTCACGTGTAGATGAATTGTAATTAATTTTAAAAACTGGCGTTTAGCTATAAAGTTTAAATATAATTATGAACAAGTTTTCATATAAATAAACTGTAATCAAATATCTATCATAAATTATATGAATCACCATAATTCTTTAGTCAATTGTAACATAACCTATTATTACTGCACTCGCCAGGCCTGATTCCCGCGATAGCGGGTAGATATAGCGTTTCATTCGGTTCGCGTCCGTCACCGTAGATAGAAGCACTTTAGGGGAATAATATTATTTCGTTTTTATAACACGATTTTATAACAATACGCATCCCAAATACACCAAACTAATTTATAATGTGTTACAATATTTTTTTAAAACATTGTGCAAAAGATCCCGGGTGTAATTTGAATTATTATATGAAACTGTAAAACACCATTGTTCGTTAAAATGTGTTATTCTTTGAGGAAGTATTTTTTTTTTAAATTTTTCTATATTTTGTATGATAAAATCTATCTCTGCATACTTTTATGAATAAAATTGAATCATTTTTATTGAATTATCATTATTTTGTATGGATACAAAGAAGGAGTGAAATGAAATCTACAATTTAATTTATAAATTTACTTTTATTTGCACTTATTAATTCAAATATGTTTATTACTTTTGTAGTGTCGCGTGCGCCGTATTTATTTTTACAAGTACAAAAAAGAAAGTATAGCGGCGGTAAGGATTCGATCCGTCAACCTTTGGTTTGGTAGTCAGCAATGCTAACCGCATGGCCACGAGACCATATAAGAACTGATAGTTTCAGATGTTATATATATATATATATATATATATTTATTTATTTATTTATAAAAATTTTGTTCACGGTAGGGGAATAATTTTATTTCGTTTTTATAACACGATTTTATAACAAATACGCATCCCAAAACACCAAACTTATTTTTAATGTGTTACAATATTTTTTAAAACATTGTGCAAAAGATCCCGGGTGTAATTTGAATTGTTATGTGTAACTGTAAAACACCATTGTTCGTTAAAAACGTTTTTGAATATTCAACATTACCTTTAAATAACCATACCGATTGTGCTGAAAATCGGTGGACGATCGTTAAATTACATAATATTAATAATTCAAAAGTCATATCGATGGTTGTTTCAATCGAGTGGAAGAGAGATGCCACGCATGCGTACGAGCATAACAGGACACATCCGTAGTGGGACAATGTGCGTTACGGGACACTTTTTCGTGCGTGCAGCCGGCGTTCATCGATTTATTAGACGTTGTCACGTCAAAATGGCGACATGACAGTTGCTAGCAGACTGATCCCCACTGCTAATACCACTGCATATATGAACTACCCTCCTCACCCTCCTAGCAGGTGGACCCAAACCCACTTCAAAAACTAAGTCTCTGTCTCGATACTTAGAGCTTCTCCCCCATTGTAGTTAGTCACCTTTAAAGATGGCTGCAACAAGGCATGTCGAAAAGTAGACCACAATCATCATTCACAAGGACGTGGCCTTGTGCAGAAGCCAAGAAGTAGACGGCGACTCCAGCCAGAGACGCACCTGGACTAGTTTCCATCGGGGGCAAGAACTCATTTTGGCACCCCCCCCCCCCCCTTTTTGTTTTAAACCGACCAAACCAAAAAAATTTCCAACACATATTAATTCTATTATTCCAAATCTTTTGGTTTAACTATGATGGTAAATTCAATTATTTCATTTTTAATACAATACAATTTGGATAGTGCTCAAAAATACCAGTTTTTAAATATGCGACAATACAAATGTGCCTGAAGTGAAACCAGTCTGCCAGTTTAGCAAGCTCCCTGAATGCGGCACTGGGGCACACACCCACCGGGAGACCTAAGATGCACATAAAGTTCTGCCATTCCCGATTACACCCGAACAATTCACCTTGGGCCAACTTCAGGATTTGTTTTATTTTTGCGCAGGAAAAATGAATTCAAATATTCAAAGTGGTCGGTTAGGTTAGCTACATTAAAACACTTTAAAACGCTATGGACGGTTAGTTAGGTTAGTATAGCTACATTAAAATAAACAGAGAAATATAAATATATATATAAATAAACCCGAGGTTGGCCGAAGGTGAATTGTTCGAGTGTAATCGGAAATGGCAGAACTTCATGTGCATATCAGGCTTCCCCACACCCGCCTGCCCCCCTCTCCAAAGAGTCCCTGGCTGTGGTCACGAAGGCCTGCGATCAGACTTGCTCGCACGCATGCGCTGCTGCGAAGCCCGGTCTAATCCGCGGATACACGGCGCGCGTCTGCAGGGGCCTAACTGCTGGCGGCCGAGTGGACCATCCGTCGTCCAGGGCAGCAGGTGCCCGCGGAGAGGAGGGTATTAGCTCCGCGCTTCCCGCCCTCTTCCACAACCAATACCCGCCGCGCCTTCGCTGCTGACGGCATCGCCTAGCCTCGGCACCTCGGCAATGCTGGTTGCGTTCCCACACAGTCCTGGTACTTATTACCCTTAGAATATTGTGGCAAAATTACAAATGAATGCACTGTACCGCAAAACGTACAGCAGTATACAAATTTGAAAAAACCGCCATGAGATATAATATAACAATTTTTTTTTATTTTGCTATGAAATGTGATTGACTTAATGTTTATGATAAACATATACATTCAGAACATACTATGTGCAGCAAAAATGTATGAAGGAAAATACAGTATCACAAAACATTGTAGTATCACAAAAAAATTTTTACTGATAGTTTAAAAATAAATTATTTTTAAAAGGTACAAATATTTTGAATGTATGTTCCTGGGAATGTAATTTCTTGAATAATGAAATAGTACCTGTTTTTTTTTAAAATTATTATAATATGCTAAACATAAAAACAATAAAATAACACATGTTCACAAAATCATTGCTTGTGTATGTTTTTTCTGTTATAACGCTATATATAATTATTGCCTATTACGAAATATTATAATATTTAGGTTGTACTTACATTTCAATACGAACTTTACTGATTTCTATAACCAAATTTCACATATTATAATTAAATATTGGGGCTTTGATCTTGTGTAAGAAACTTTAGTTTTTTTTAATGACAATCAGTGGTAATCTTAGTTTTAAAATGTTTGCACACAAAATATATAACAGTGAAAACTTCAGGAGTGGAATTTTACTGGTTAACTCCTCAAACTGTATCACGCTGATTGATAGTGTAGTAGCAGTATTTACAAGCATTTTGTCATTTCTAACTTCAGGCTAGTAAAGGTATTTTTCACAGTTTAATATTAAGTATCTTTGAAAGATTTGTGCAATGGGAGTGCATGACTTGATGTAAGATTTTGTACATACGCCATTTCTTAGCACATGTATGTCTGTAGAAGAAAACTACAAAAAAACAAAAATGACAAAAACTCAAATTAAGCAAAAAATTGCTGTTGTCAGGATCCTGACGTTAAATCCTGACAACAGCAATTTTTTGCTTAATATGTGTTTTTGTCATTTGTGTTTTTTTGTAGTTTTCTTCTACAGACATACATGTGCTAAGCAATGGCGTATGTCCAAAAGCTTACATCAAGTTAATATTAAGTAGTAAATTAATAACACAAAATATATTACTTTTAAGACTTTTTGTCAACTTCGAAGTACGGGCAAGTTTCACGCGGAACTAAAGCTTCCCTCACTATTTCTTTTCACCTCGCTGTTAAGAATCCGCACCGCATTATCCTATCTTTATAAGTCGCTGCAGTTGTAGACAGATGTAAGAGCCACCCCACGTTATTTATAGTATAGAAGATGTGAGCCAATTCATCTGATCAGCTAAGGGCAAGGTTTGCTTCAGTTAGCTCAGAATAGAGACGCATATCAGAAAACTGAAACTTAAAATCAACAGTAAAATGCTATAGGAAAAGTGTATGTCACAAAAGGGCAAAATGGGGTAAAGTTAATGGTGTGCTAACATAAATAATTGCCTCATAATGTAGTTTAAAGTTTAAGTGAGCAGTTACCAGGTTCTAAAACATTATATTTGTATTTAATAAAATTAGTCATAATTTTCCATTTCATACATGGACAAGTAGTACATGTCCCTGGCAGTTTTTAACTGTTTGGTACAGCCAAATGAGTTTGAAAATGGCACGTGAAGGATATTGCGCTGATTTATTTTCTGAATATTCAGTTAGTAGACAAAGAATTATTTTCTCACTGGCAAACATTTTGTTGACATTAACCATTCTCAAAGATCGTCCTTGAGAATTTTATAAGTTATAAATACCCGAAAATCATCGCAACTATTCTAGAAAATTGTCAAGAATAATACTATAATTTACAACACGTAGCCAGTATAGCCTGCAAAAAATTCATTGAAAACAATATTTTTAAGCTAACAATCGTGCTTGGCGGGTGTTCCCGAGTGCTAAGTGCTAAAGCCTCTTTCACGCTTACATTGCAGTAAAGAGTGATTAGCGGACACTGTAGCCAGATTGATACTATACCTCGGTTGTATAATTTTTCTAAGACCATCAAAAGTGTGTCTTCCGACAGCATTATTACAGTTGTAGGCGTTCTAACAAAAAATAATAATTAAATGCTAGACACCAGTTATTATTTCACATGAGAAACTATTTGTGGCAGTTCGTGACTATTAATAACAAGGCAATCCATGAAAGTATGTGGAAACCAAAATAGCTTCTTTCAATAATAAATCGTCTTAAATATTAAAAAAAAAAAAGCACCAAGAATGTGCATTTCCTAAATTTTCATCCCTAATTTTACCTTACAAAATACAATAATTCCAATACTTTATAAAAGTTTCCATTACTATACAAAGTTGTGTCTAAAACTACGGCGTGTCTCTGGGAACAGAGCGCACAGAAACAAGGACGGCGCAAATGGCTGGAGTCGTGCGTTGGAAATAGAACGTGAATGCGAACTGCAGTCCGAGGAGGAGACGAGCTATAGCTACAGGAGCGGGCAGGTGGCGAGTGGAACTGGTGCGAAGCAATGCGCGTAATCCCCGCTTTTGGCGGCAGCCGGGCTGAGATTACCGCAGGCCGGACCTGTGCTTACCCTCGCCGGTCCGGACCCGTTCCTGTCCTCGAGTGCACGGTACGCTCTGCACCTGTTCCCTTACTGCATATACTGCATACATCACTACATCTACTACTACTACTGAGCGGATACGCGCTTTTCTTTCGGGCCAGGATTTTGAAAAAAAAAATAATTATAATTTAAACACGAGTTTAAAAAAAAAATTAAACATTAATATTGACACTAACACACTGGCATATAGGCGTACGTACAGCGAGAGAAATATATCGCCCCTTATCCCTCTCTGCGTCCGCACTGATCGACTAACTTCTAATTGAAGAAGGTAGTCAAAACTGCTCGACTGCTCTTTATTTTACAACTGCTTCTCTTGAGCGTGTGAATTCCTACGGTTCAAGATAGTGAATAATGATCGGTCAATGTCTGAAATCGATCTTCTAAATAAATTTGACTAACGTCCATCCAGTTTGCAGAAATTCCCATTAATGAATCAGTTTCAGCACATACATTATCAATAAGAATCGTTCGCTGAGTAATACAACTAGTTCAAACATTGAGTGCTTAAACTATACTTACAGACAGTCTCGTGCATGAATGTACAAGAAATGTCACAAAACTGAACAACATAATTTTTTTTTTAAGGCTCGGATGTCCCTTATGTCATTGAAGGAATGAACCATAGCTCAGCCTACTCGTGACGTATACGCCCCGTGTGAACTACTCTGGTGGCGAATGTGGGAACTAACTGCAGGCCGGCAGGAGTTGAGACACCGCGCTCCCAGGCTTCAGGGGATATGTTTAAGGGGAGTGCGTCGTTTGCCCTACAGGCGTTTGCCCTAAAAGCATTTTCGAAGCATATTCTCGCATTCCTCATTCCAAACAGGCGTTTGCCCTAAAGGCGTTTGTCCTAAAGTCGTTTGCTCTACAGGCGTTTGCCCTACAGGCGTTTGCCCTACAGGCGTTTGCCCTAAAGGCGTATGCACAAAATGTTTGATAATCACATTCGGACCAAGCTCCGGCATTTGCCCTAAAGGCGTTTGCCCTAAAAGAAGTTTTTCGACAGTCGTTTGCCCTACAGGCGTTTGCCCTAAAGGCATTTTCCCTACAGGCGTTTGCCCTACAGGCATTTGTCCTAAAGGCGTTTACACAAA